>NC_056450.1:25638400-25715900 GCF_018296145.1 Oncorhynchus tshawytscha | reverse complement strand
CTCTGTGATTTCAAATTGCCATCGATAAAATGCAATTGTGTTCACTGTCCGTAGCTTATTCCTGCCCATAGCATAACCTCACTGCCACCATGGGACATGCTGTTGAAAACATTGACATCAGCTAACCGCTCATGCCATCTGCCCGGTACAGTTGAAACCAGGATTCATCCGTGAAGAGCACACTTCTCCAGCATGCCAGAGCCCATCGAAGGTGAGCATTTGCCCTCTAAAGTCGGTTGAGCTGCAGTCAGCTTAAGACCCTGGTGAGGACAGTGCACGCAGATGAGCTTTGTGCAGAAATTCTTCGGTTGTGCAAACCCACAGTTTCAACTGCTGTCTCAGAAGAAGAAGAAGCCGGTTGGACGTACTGCAACATTGGAGGTGGCTTATGGTAGAGAAATTAACATTTAATTATCTGGCAACAGCTATGTTGGACATTCCTGCAGTCAGCATACAAATTGCACACATCCTCAAAACTTGAGACATATGTGGCATTTCGTTGTGTGACAAAACTGCACATTTTAGAAAGGCCTTTTATTGTCTCCAGTATAAGGCGCACCTGTGTAATGATCATTCTGTTTAATCAGCTTCTTGATATGCTACACCTGTCAGGTGGTTGGATTATCTTGGCAAAGGAGAAATCCTCACTAACAGGGACATACAGAAATGTGTGCACAACATTTGAGAGCACTAAGCTTTGTGTGCATATGGAACATTGCTGACATCTTTTATTTCAGCCAATGCAACATGGTATGTTAGAAATGTGTGTACTTATCTTCCAGTGAATAGAAACATATTCAAAATTGAAATTCATTTAATTTTGTATGCCATGCCTCAAACTGCAGCAAACACCCATACCACAGTATCTAGCTGTAGCTGATTGTCTGGTGTTTCAATTAAGGTGTAGACACCTGTAAATTAATTCCCACGGATCTATCCAAAATAACATATTCTTGAGAAGATGTTATTTTGGATAGATCCCTGGAGGTGTTACTTCTGATAGATCCCTGGAGGTGTTATTTTGGATAGATCCCTGGAGGTGTTATTTTGGATAGATCCCTGGAGGTGTTATTTTGGATAGATCCCTGGAGGTGTTATTTTGGATAGATCCCTGGAGGTGTTATTTTGGATAGATCCCTGGAGGTGTTATTTTGGATAGATCCCTGGAGGTGTTATTCTGGATAGATCCCTGGAGGTGTTATTCTGGATAGATCCCTGGAGGTGTTATTCTGGATAGATCCCTGGAGGTGTTATTCTGGATAGATCCCTGGAGGTGTTATTCTGGATAGATCCCTGGAGGTGTTATTTCTGATAGATCCGTGGGAATTAATTTACAGCTGTCTGGACATTAGCTGAGGCTTCCCTCTATCCCCTCTTCTCTCCAAGCCTGATTCGTAGTGTACCACAGTCCACCCAGTCTGAAATTGAGAGGAAATGTAGCGTGAAATGCACACACCAACGTCACGCCTAAGCACTAAGCCCCTCCACTGGAGACAGACCTGTGTTTAACCTCCCCCGAGCCCTGAACTCCACCCCCATACCCTGAACAGAAATGCAGTGACCAGTGTGAACATAGCTCTCATTTAGTACATTTTGTTTGAATGTGTCATTAGGCCCAACAGGCCTGCGACTGCACTGTCTCTCTGCCTCTTCTAGAGTCCATGAATTCAAAGGGAAGTTAGTAGCATACGGACGGGCTCTACTCAAGGTGCGTTGGGGCTGTGCTGCTGCTGAGGAGAATTGATTGGAGTTGAATGGTTGTTAAGTTACGGGAACGTAAGAGGCCATTCTACTCATGACTTTTTCACACCTTCCCACTCCAGGGACCCTTTTCTTTTTGTACAATGTGTGAAACATCGTCATGGGGTGTGCAGTGGCTGTGTGGAAGCAGAGAAACACATGTAAACACACAGAGACGCACAGTCAATAACCTTCAATATCACACATAAAATAGTTTCACCCTGAAATGCAAGCATACAGTACATACACATGCCCAATGCCTGATTATTTTAGTGACACATATTTCATACTCAACAGCTGAAATACGCAAAAGCTAACCCTAAATCACAGCTTTATAAACACTTGCCCAATGATATCTATCAACACACTGATAATGATTAACCAAATATGCATATGTAGTGCTGTGGATTTAAAGAGCAACCTTCTCACACTAGATATAAAATCTTATCCATTCCATCAAAAGGTAAAATAGGACATTGTTTACACAGTGTGATGTGTGTTTCAGGAGTGGGCTAGTTCTCTGAGGTCATGTTGGTGTTCTACAGGAAGTGACATTTCATTGTGAAGCTGAAACATTAAAATAACACACTCAAACAGGCAATAAAAGTCACCAAAAAGGAAAACTAGCAACAGCCACATAGCCCCAAAACGATGAAAGTGGCAATGAGTCTTAGGGAGAATCTCCATTGCATACTCCTCGCGTCCTCTCTCCTCGTCTCCTTCTCAAAACCCATTGGAGGAGAAGGTCAGAGGGATGAATTTGGATGAATTCATTGGGATGAACCATTGGATGAATTTCTAATCCAATGGTTTTTGAGAAGGAGTTGAGGAGAGAGGACGTGAGGAGTATGCAATGGAGATTGTGCCTATGGCCTGCTGAGTTCTAGCAGGATTGGAGAACATTAGAGACATGCTGGATAGGGTTAGGCTTGATCCCATCAACGGCTTCTTAATGATCAACTATTTGGCAGCAGGAGACCCATCAGCTCTGGGCAGACTGCAGAACATGCACACACACACACACACACACACACGCACACAATGACGCACACACATTGACACACACACACACAATAACACACAATGACACACACACAATAACACACAATGACACACACACACACACACAATGACACACAAACACACACACACACAATGACACACAAACAAACACACACACACAGTGAAGAGGACCCAGAGTAATTCATATTTCCATCGCAGTGCCAGCGAGCTCCTTAAAAACCTGACAGGCCCAGATGAGGTCACGGCACTCAACTTTATGTCACTTCCCATTTCCACCATAACAGGTTTGTTGGCGATGTTATCATGAGCCCTCTATAGCTGAAATGAAGCTGTATAATCAGTTGGCAAAAATTATTCAGGAAATTGCTTTTTTTATTAGCAACACTCCATTACGTCCTGATATAAATACATTAAATCTATGAAAGGTGCTAATGTTCTCTGTCCCCACCCTCTCCTTCAGCCTCCTTCTCCCCTCTCTCCCTCCCTCCTCTCTCACAGGGCACCGCTCCTCCAAATAGCCAACGCATGACATTTATTGGATATCTTTGACATCCTGTTGCCCTGGCCAGGGCGATGGCTAAATGAAAAGATATGAAATTAAACAAATTAATTATGCTCTTTGACCAGCTGACAGCCTGATGGGCACCATGGCTGCCTGTCGCTGAAGCTGAGCTGGGATTTGATGAGAGGGTGAGGAGGGGATGGGTGGTGAGGAGGGGATGGATGCTGAGGAGGGGATGGATGCTGAGGAGGGGATGGATGCTGAGGAGGGGATGGGTGGTGAGGAGGGGATCGGTTGTGGTGAGGTGGGGATGGGTGGTGAGGAGGGGATGGTTAGTGGTGAGGAGGGGATGGATGGTGAGGAGGGGATGGATGGTGAGGAGGGGATGGATGGTGAGGAGAGGATGGGTGGTGAGGAGGGGATGGATGGTGGGGGATGGGTGGTGATGAGGGGATGGATGGGTGGTGAGGAGGGGATGGGTGGTGGTTAGGAGGGGATGGGTGGTGGTTAGGAGGGGATGGATGGTGGTTAGGAGGGGATGGATGGTGAGGAGGGGATGGATGGTGAGGAGGGGATGGGTGGTGAGGAGGGGATGGATGGTGAGGAGGGGATGGGGTTGAGGAGGAGGGGATGGGTGGTGGTGAGGAGGGGATGGATGGTGGTGAGGAGGGGATGGATGGTGGTGAGGAGGGGATGGATGGTGGTGAGGAGGGGATGGATGGTGGTGAGGAGGGGGTGGATGGGTGGTGAGGAGGGGATGGGTGGTGGTGAGGAGGGGATGGGTGGTGGTTAGGAGGGGATGGATGGTGGTTAGGAGGGGATGGATGGTGAGGAGGGGATGGATGGTGAGGAGGGGATGGGTGGTGAGGAGGGGATTGGTGGTGAGGAGGGGATGGATGGTGAGGAGGGGATGGATGGTGAGGAGGGATGGGTGGTGAGGAGGGGATGGGTGGTGAGGAGGGGATGGGTGGTGAGGAGGGATGGATGGTGAGGAGGATGGATGGTGAGGAGGGGGATGGGGTGAGGAGGAGGGGATGGGTGGTGGTGAGGAGGGGATGGATGGTGGTGAGGAGGGGGTGGATGGTGGTGAGGAGGGGATGGATGGTGGTGAGGAGGGGGGTGGATGGTGGTGAGGAGGGGGTGGATGGTGGTGAGGAGGGGTGGATGGTTGTGAGGAGGGGATGGGTGGTGGTGAGGAGGGGATGGGTGGTGGTGAGAAGGGGATGGATGGTGAGGAGGGGATGGGTGGTGAGGAGGGGATGGGTGGTGAGGAGGGGATGGATGGTGAGGAAGGGATGGGGGTGAGGAGGGGATGGTTGTTGAGGAGGGGATGGATGGTGAGGAGGGGATGGGGTGAAGAAGGGGATGGATGTTGAGGAGGGGATGGATGGTGAGGAGGGGATGGGTGGTGAGGAGGGGATGGATGGTGAAGAGGGGATGGATGGTGAGGAGGGGATGGATGGTGAAGAGGGGATGGGTAGTGAGGAGGGTATGGGTAGTGAGGAGGGAATGGGTATTGAGGAGGGGATGGGTGGTATGGAGGGGATGGGTAGTGTGGAGGGGATGGGTGGTGAAGAGGGGTAGGTAGTGTGGAGGGGATGTGTAGTGAGGAGGGTATGGGTAGTGTGGAGGGGATGGGTAGTGGTGAGGGGATGTGTAGTGAGAAGGGGATGGGTGGTGAGGAGGGGATGGGTAGTGAGGAGGGGATGGGTAGTGAGGAGGGGATGGGTAGTGAGGAGGATGGCTAGTGAGGAGGGGATGGGTAGTGAGGAGGGGATGGGTAGTGAGGAGGGGATGGCTAGTGAGGAGGGGATGGGTAGTGAGGAGGGGATGGTAGTGTGGAGGGATGGGTAGTGAGGAGGGGATGGGTAGTGAGGAGGGGATGTGTAGTGAGAAGGGGATGGGTAGTGAGGAGGGGATGGGTAGTGAGGAGGGGATGGGTAGTGAGGAGGGGATGGGTAGTGAGGAGGGGATGGGTAGTGAGGAAGGGATGGGTAGTGAGGAGGGGATGGCTAGTGAGGAGGGGATGGCTAGTGAGGAGGGGATGGGTAGTGAGGAGGGAATGGGTAGTGAGGAGGGGATGAATGGTGTGGAGGATGGGTAGTGGGGAGGGGATGTGTAGTGAGGAGGGGATGGATGGTGTGGAGGGATGGGTAGTGAGGAGGGGATGAATGGTGTGGAGGGGATGGGTAGTGGGGAGGGGATGTGTAGTGAGGAGGGGATGGATGGTGTGGAGGGGATGGGTAGTGAGGAGGGGATGGATGGTGTGGAGGGGATGGGTAGTGAAGAGGGGATGGATGGTGGAGGGGATGGGTAGTGAGCAGGGGATGGGTAGTGAGGAGGGGATGTGTAGTGAGGAGGGGATGGATGGTGTGGAGGGGATGGGTAGTGAGGAGGGGATGGATGGTGTGGAGGGGATGGGTAGTGAAGAGGGGATGGATGGTGTGGAGGGGATGGGTAGTGAGCAGGGGATGGGTAGTGAGGAGGGGATGTGTAGTGAGGAGGGGATGGATGGTGTGGAGGGGATGGGTAGTGAGGAGGGGATGGATGGTGTGGAGGGGATGGGTAGTGAAGAGGGGATGGATGGTGTGGAGGGGATGGGTAGTAAGGAAGGGATGGGTAGTAAGGAAGGGATGGGTAGTGAGGAGGGGATGGGTAGTGAGGAGGGGATGGCTAGTGAGGAGGGGATGGCTAGTGAGGAGGGGATGGCTAGTGAGGAGGGAATGGGTAGTGAGGAGGGGATGGGTAGTGTGGAGGGGATGGGTAGTGAGGAGGGGATGGGTAGTGAGGAGGGGATGGGTAGTGTGGAGGGGATGGGTAGTGTGGAGGGGATGGGTAGTAGGGAGGGGATGGGTAGTGAGGAGGGGATGGGTAGTGAGGAGGGAATGGCTAGTGAGGAGGGAATGGGTAGTGAGGAGGGGATGGGTAGTGTGGAGGGGATGGGTAGGAGGAGGGGATGGGTAGTGAGGAGGGGATGGGTAGTGGGGAGGGGATGGGTGGTGAGGAGGGGATGGGTGGTGTGGAGGGGATGGATGGTGAGGAGGGGATGGGTGGTGAGGAGGGGATGGGTAGTGAGGAGGGGATGGGTAGTGTGGAGGGGATGGGTAGTGAGGAGGGGATGGGTAGTGGGGAGGGGATGGGTAGTGGGGAGGGGATGGGTGGTGAGGAGGGGATGGGTGGTGTGGAGGGGATGGGTGGTGAGGAGGGGATGGGTAGTGAGGAGGGGATGGGTGGTGAGGAGGGGTAGGTAGTGTGGAGGAGATGGGTAGTAAGGAGGGGATGGGTAGTGAGGGGGGTGGTGAGGAGGGGATGGGGGTGAGGGGTCCTGCAGAGAGAGAGGCGCTCTAAAGGTCACCAGTCACACCAGGACTAGAGGAGGTCACACTAATCACTTGGCACAACATGGCCAAGGGATTAAAAGAGGAAGGGGATTGAGGGAGCCAAGGAAGAGAGGAGGAGAGGAGGAACAAGGGGATAGAGGGAGGAGAAACAACTGGATAGAGGGAAGAGAGGAGGAGAGGAGGAACAAGGGGATTGAGGGAGAAGAGAAGGAGAGGGGGAACAAGGTGATAGAGGGAGGAGAGAAGGAGAGGAGTAACAAGGGGATTGCGGGAGCAAAGGAAGAGAGGAGGAGAGGAGGAACAAGGGGATAGAGGGAGGAGAAACAACTGGATAGAGGGAAGAGAGGAGGAGAGGAGGAACAAGGGGATTGAGGGAGAAGAGAAGGAGAGGAGGAACAAGGGGATAGAGGGAGGAGAGGAGTAACAAGGGGATAAAGGGAGGAGAGGAGTAACAAGGGGATTGAGGGAGAAGAGAAGGAGAGGAGGAACAAGGGGATAGAGGGAGGAGAGGAGGAGAGGAGTATCAAGGGGATAGAGGGAGAACAGAAAGAGAGGAGGAACAAGGGGATAGAGGGAGGAGGAACAAGGGGATAGAGGGAGGAGGAACAAGGGGATAGAGGGAGGAGGAACAAGGGGATAGAGAGAGGAGGAACAAGGGGATAGAGAGAGGAGGAACAAGGGGATAGAGAGAGGAGGAACAAGGGGGTAGAGAGAGGAGGAACAAGGGGATAGAGGGAGGAGGAACAAGGGGATAGAGGGAGGAGGAACAAGGGGATAGAGGGAGGAGAGGAGGAGAGGAGGAACAAGGGGATAGAGTGAGGAGAGGAGGAGAGGAGGAACAAGGGGATAAAGGGAGGAGAGGAGGAACAAGGGGATAGAGGGAGGAGGAACAGGGGATAGAGGGATGGAATAATGGAGGGAGTGATGGAAAGAAGTCCAATGGTGGGAGGCAAACCGGAGACAGAGAGACAGAATGAGACAGAGAGAGAGAGAGAGAGAGAGAGAGAGAGAGAGAATGAGAGAGAGAGAGAGAGAGAGAGAGAAGTAGAAGGAGAGAGAGACACAGAGACAGAGAGAGAGAGAGAGAGAGAATGAGACAGAGAGAGAGAGAAGTAGAAGGAGAGAGAGAGAGACAGAGAGAGAGAGAGAGAGAGAGAGAGAGGGAGAGAGAGAGAATGAGATAGGGAGAAGTATGAGAGAGAGAGATAGAGAGAAGGGGAATGAGGGAGAGACACAGAGACAGAGAGGGAGACAGAGAGAGAGAATGAGATAAGGAGAAGGGGTATGAGGGAGAGACTCAGAGACAGAGGGAGAGAGAGAGAGAGAGAGAGAGAGAGAGAGAGAGAGAGAGAGAGAGAGAGAAATGAGATAAGGAGAGAGGAGGGGAATGAGGGAGAGACAGAGGGAGACAGAGAAGAGAGAGAGAGAGAGAGAGAGAGAGAGAATGAGATAAGGAGAAGGGGAATGAGGGAGAGACAGAGGGAGACAGAGAGAGAGAATGAGACAGAGAGAAGGGGAATGAGGGAGAGCCACAGAGACAGAGAGGGAGACAGAGAGAGAGAGAATGAGATAGGGAGAAGGGGAATGAGGGAGTGATGGAGGGAGAGAGAGGGAGACAGAGAGAGATAGAGAATGAGATAGGGAGAAGGGGAATGAGGGAGTGATGGAGGGAGGGAGAAATAGGGAGCAGGAAGGAGAAGAGAAGTGAAGAGGGAAGCTTTCAGAGCGTTTTGGTTTAAATGTATTGCAAACAACTGCTCCTGATGCTCTTCTGTTTCAATTTCACACAACACAATTCCACAGCTCAGGAGCAAATATGTCCCTGTCAGTATCACTTAGGCTTCCTCTTCTCTCTGCCTCACACCTCCCTTCCCTCTCTCTCACCACACGTTCTATCCCTCTCTCCCTCTCTCTCATCTCCCATCCCTCTCTCCCTCTCACCACACCTTATATCCTTCTCTCCCTCTCTCTCTGCCTCACCTCCCATCCCTCTCTCCCTCTCTCTGTCACCACACCTTCTATCCTTCTCTCCCTCTCTCTCTGCCTCACCTCCCATCCCTCTCCACACCTTCTATCCTCTCTCCCTCTCTCTGCCTCACCTCCCATCCCTCTCTCACCACACCTTCTCTCCCTCTCTCTCTGCCTCACCTCCCATCCTTCTCTCCCTCACCACACCTTCTATCCTTCTCTCCCTCTCTCTCTCACCACACCTTCTCTACCTCTCTCTCTGCCTCACCTCCCATCCCTCTCTCCCTCTCTCTCTCACCACACCTTCTATCCTTCTCTCCCTCTCTCTGCCTCACCTCCCATCCCTCTCTCTCTCTCTCACCACGCCTTATATCCCTCTCTCTCTGCCTCACACCTCTCATCCCTCTCTCTCTGCCTCACCTCCCATCCTTCTCTCCCTCACCACACCTTCTATCCTTCTCTCCCTCTCTCTCTGCCTCACCTCCCATCCCTCTCTCTCTCTCTCACCACGCCTTATATCCCTCTCTCTCTGCCTCACACCTCTCATCCCTCATCACACCATCTCTCTCCTATCGTTTTTGAATGTACTTTTTAGACCGTTAGGAAACACGGGACATAAAGGGAGAAGATTGGCTGAGGGCGAGAAGAGTGAGAGGATGAGACAAAATATGTGTAACTTCATTGGCTCTCAGTGCGGAACCAGAGATAAAGACAATGTCAGAGAGAGAGACAGAGAGAAAGAGAGAGAGAGACAGAGAGAGAGAGAAAGAGAGAGAGACAGAGAGAGACACAGAGAGAGAGACAGAGAGAGACACAGAGAGAGAGAAGAAGGAGAGAGAGACAGAGAGAGAAGGAGAAGGAGAGAGAGACACCTGGACAGAGAGAGAGAGACACAGCGAGAGAAGGAGAAGGAGAGAGAGAGACAGAGAGAGAGACACAGAGAGAGAGAGAGAGAGACAGAGAGAGAGAGACAGAGAGAGAGAGACAAAAATACAGTGACAGGAAGACAGAGACAGAGAAAGATGGAGAGACAGAGAGACACAGAGAGAGAAGGTGAGAGACAGAGAGAGAGACAGAGAGAGAGAGACAAAAAGACAGTGACAGGAAGACAAAGAGACAGAGAAAGATGGAGGGAGGGATGGGAAAGGAGGGGTGAAATCTTATTTGTTTAGAGCATGTTTTTAATTATTTATCCCCCAGATGAAGAGAGAAGTGTGTCGTCTCCTCTCAGCCGGCCGATAATAAGGTGCAGGCCACCGTTTGTGGGCCTCTGTCACTTTCATCTACCCCCGACTAAAAGCTACCCTCTCCCTGCCCTCACCGGACAATATGGCACATTTCACACACACTCACTTAGATATATAAAGTCCAACAGCCAAAACCTCAGCGTAACTATAGCCAACAATGGTGACCAATGATGACACAGTTTCAGCATTAGACCTAGAATCTGAATCAACAGCTTGAGTTGAATTATAGAGCAGAGATGGATAGCTGACCTGAATGGAAAAAAGAGAGTGGGACGGACGGACGGACGGACGGACGGGCGGGCGGGCGGGCGGGCGGACGGACGGACGGACGGACGGACAGACAGACAGACAGACAGACAGACAGACAGACAGACAGACAGACAGAGAGACAGAGACAGAGAGAGAGAGAGAGACAGAGAGAGAGAGAGAGAGAGGAAGCAGAGACAGAAGCAGCAATCAGAGACATAGTCGGAAGAGATCCTCTCATTCTGCAATGGTTTGATAAGCTTCATTATTTCATTATCTCTCTCAGGGCCTGGTCTTGCATTGCCACACGAACACACACACAGACAAAGATGATGGAAATCTTAACGAGAGAGGCTAGACAAGCCTGCAGTGCACTTATCAGAGAGGTTATAGCGACGCAGAAAAAAAGAAATAGTTGTACTATTTCTGAACACTTGCTCATTGATTTGAATGGTGGTGAATGTCTTTAAATCTGTTATATTTCTTCAGCTTGTGTCCTCTAGCTTCAGGTCAGACAGTGTCCCATGGCCTTTCTCTCCCCATCATTACGGCTGGCCAGGGTTAGCGCTAGTGGCACAGACCCCTGCCCTCCACCTGAACGACATAAAAGGAGTCATTTTCAGCCTGCCTGCACCCACTTTGAGTGACCTACTCACAATTCTGTCCCCGGGCCTCAGATCTCACACAGGACTAAAGAACAGGGGAATGAACTAAGGAGTCTCTTATTAGGCATTTATGTGACAATAACACAAAACAGCAACTGAAGAGGCATCCTAGAACTTAGTTTCCGCCTTTCCAGGCGTTCTAAAGGGGCCGATTCATACTTAGGAAATATATTGGTTTCCTACGCACTCCTCAGTATTTGGTACTCAGACTTATCTTATTCAGTCGCGTAATACGCTCTGCAGAGGTGGCTACTTTGTGTGCTCTGAATACATTTCATTCCACTGCTGAAAAGCATCCCACTTGCGGGCCAATAGATTTTCTAGTGGAGTTTCCATTCAATAAAGTTGTCGGTACATTTATCTTAAGCAATCCCTTTAAATACCATGTACCTTTTCGTTTGAACTTTGATGACAGACTCACTAGAATATATCAAGAGAACGGGTTCAGAATAAATATATGCGTATTCGTCTGTCTCGTAGACTCCCTCTCCGGCGTCTAGGTCATCAGGCTGCTGATTATCCCGCACACCTGTCACCATCGTCTCGCGCACCTGCGCCTCATGACACTCCATCCCCTCCTTGATTATCTTCCCTTCATCTGTCCCTCCCCTTGGTTCTTTCCTTGTTGACTCTGTTTTCATGTCGGTGCGTTGTTTGTGTTATGTGTCTATTGTTTCATTTATTTATTAAAACACTCACTCTGAACTTGTTTCCCCGACTCCCAGGACACTCGTTACATCGTCTCTGTTTCAGCACCAATTGGTAGATATAAAAATACTCTCATCATGAAGATTACTCCAATTTTAGGAAAGTATTTGTGAATCATAAAAAACAGGTTTGGAGAGCCTTTACGCAAGAAATATAGAAAACGGTGGTTTGATTCATTCAGAAAATTGCCACATTGAGTTCTTCAACCCACAGTAATGTTGGAAGATGAATAGAATTATAATAAGGAGAATAGTGTACAATAGTAGGCTATACCCTCGTCTATTGCCTGCACTAACCATGGAACTGTGTAATGACACGACAAAGTGTTGCGCCATACGTCGGGTTCAAACGGTTACAGCATGGTCTGCGCTCCGCTCCATAAAGATTTAAATTAGCCTGTCTTTTTAAAAATATTATCAACTGTTACTAATGATCCTGAGCAACAACCACATGGCGGAGATGGCGTTTACAAAGGAAGCAAATCAAAGTAAACAAAACAATGTAATTAAATTGAATGTTAACGTAGGCTATACCGACTGAAGGGAACGAACAATAAATTGACAGTTCTGAATATGTGTGGTTATTAGGCCTACTGATGGTCTGTCACACCTTCTCCCACTCAGTAACAGAATAGTGCCTAAAAATATGGAAGCAGCAGAAGAGAAAGACATGTCCGAGATGGTCGGCGAACAGGGATATCTACTCTGCCAACACCGCGATCAGCTGGCGCAACTGGATGAGGTCCTACACGTCCTCCACCGCCTCGACACCACTGAGAGGATTCACCTCCAACTAGCAGAGGGCCTCTTACCACAAGTCGTCCCAGTGAGTCAGCCCCCCAGCCTACTCAGCAGTTCACCCAGGTTAGCCATGCCCAAATGTCCCTCCCAGACAAGTATGACGGGACTCCATCCAAATGTCGTGGCTCCCTACTTTAGTGTTCCCTCTATTTCGCCCATCAGACAGGTGCCCCCACCACCGAGAGGCCCAAGAGTGAGCAAAGCTGTCATCAAGGAAAAGGCTGTCTACTTTGAAGAATCCAAAATATGTTTTCATTTGATTAACAATTTCTGGGTTACTACATGATTCCATGTGTTATTTCATCGTTTTGACGTCTTCACTATTATTCTACAATGTAGAAAATAGTAGAAATAAAGAGAAACCCTTGAATGAGAAGGTGTGTCCAAACTTTTGACGGGTACTGTAAGTATTGTGATAATATCGTATTGTGATTTTCCTGGCAAGTTCCATCCCTACTGCCGAGTCTGACAGACCAGTACAGACCACGTCAGGTACATGGGACACTCTAGGCCAGATACATACACGTCACTGACACGCCAAGAACACTAACACAGAGAACTCACTCTCTGGGATGAGGCACACAATTAGGACGACTCACACTACACCCATAAATCCCGACATCAGCAGCTCTTTAAATGCTGGACGTGGCCTGCCATGTTTCTGACACACAGGATGTTAACAGTGGCAGTGGTCACGAGTGATGTGCTGTCAGCCAAATGCATTCACTTCCTGATTAACACAGCACACCAGGCCATTGGGGCAGAGGGATGAGGATAGGGGGATTAGGGTGTAAACAATCATATTGTTTAAACAATCATATTTGAGTGAAGAGGGGAAAGGGAGGCCAAGAACTGAATCAGTGTGTTAGTGTGTGTGTGTGCATGTGTGTGTGTGCGTGCGTGTGTGCGTGTGCATGCATGCATGTGTAGGAGGTTATAAAGATGGGCATGTTTTAAATGACAGAGAGGAAGTATGGTTAAAAGCATTCTGGACCAATGGCATTGTAATAGCTTTGACATTTTGATATAGCAGTGGAGAGTGTGGGAGGGAGGGTGAGATTCACTCTCATTATTGGCTTGCTAAACTCTATTCTTACACCAAGGTTTCTTACTAATGCAGTAGGCACCCAGTATGCAAGAATAAAAACCAGTGAATAATATGAGGGTAAACTCCCAGCCTCCACACCAGGACCCCCACCTCTCTGCCTGGCTGACCCAGGATCCCCTCAGTCTCCCTAGGGAGCAGGGGAGAGGGGATGGTGGTGCCTGGCAGGAACCATGCGGAGATGTTTCAGCCTTTCAGAGCTCATCAGCATCTCCCTCCCTCCTCATCGCCATGGGTTACTGTAAAACCATGGGTGTAGATAGGCCATTTCTCCAGCCTCCTGCAGTGCTGTCCCACCCATTGTGACACATTCAGGACACACATAGTGTATGTGTGTGTGTGTGTGTGTGTGTGTGTGTGTGTGTGTGTGTGTGTGTGTGTGTGGACTAGCATTATTGGTAGGTGATATAACATCATCTCTGCACGTAGGAGTGTATATCCAAGGCCTCTGCTTTGATCTATCTCTCTTTTCTCTCTGCTGTTCATCCATCTCTTTGTGACAGCTGATGTGGTCCAAAGCTTAGGTCAGAGGTGAGAAGGGTGGAGAGATGTATCACATCACTGCCAATGAATCAGCCAGTTCTAGATTTCAACCACTCCAGCACACAAAGAGAGCAAAGCAATGGGGGTTGGCTGGGTTATATGAAGCAATAAATAAATAAAAATACCACAAATATTCACACAAACGTCCACTAGGGTTGGGCTGTATCCCGATCTCCATACTGTCATACCGTTTACGTACCATACTGGGGTATACGGTATTACCAAATGTGCACACAAGTGGCGCCATTTCACAATTTTGTTATTATTATTATTTGTATTTATTTTAAAAACAGAACTATATAGTCAACAGGGATCTTGATGAAGGAGGGGATTGAATGTCTCTGCTGTAACCAAGAAGCTTGATCTTGACATCTAGTCACTTAGCTAGCAAGTTAGCCAACCAAATGCATAGCTGGAGCCCTGAGCTGGGTATCATTTATTTGACACATCTTAGTTTCTTATAGTTATACTTTCTTACAGTTATTCCTCCTACAAATTATTATTATTATAAGAAATACCCCGGTATGCAGTATAAACGGAATATCACCCAAGCCTAACACTCATGCACACAGGCTCACATGATCATACACACGTACGCACACACCCGCATGCACACAAGCATGTACGCACACACACACACATAGAAACACATGCACGCACGCATCCCCCCCCAACACACAGCTCCCTGTACCTGTCTGTCCAATGCTAAAAGCAAAAAGGTACACATACCTATTAATAAACCAGAAGAAAAATGAGTGGGTGGGCCAGCTTTGAAGACCAGGAGCAGTGACCCTATTAGCAGGTATGTACACTTCACCCCTCCTCTCATCCTATATACCTCAACCCCTCCCTCCCCTTCACTCCCTACCTCACGTCCATCCCTCCCTCACTCCTTTTTCCAGAGACAGCTGACTGTTAATGACACTGAGAAGGAGAAAAAAAAGATTACATTAACCACACAACTGCATTAGGTTTGTCAGTGATAAAGAGAGAGAGAAAACAGGAGAGAGGAACGGAAGGAACACATCACCAGGAATATTCTATCTAGGTCAAATTTAAAAAAAATATCACCTAACTATGACACCAACTTGATATACATTCAAATGGTTGGATGCAATTTATGTTTCAAATATTTTTATTAAACACACACAAGAATGGTGTTTAGGTATACAAGACAGTTATACAATTCTTATCTAAACATAAAAGAGCATACAGGAACAACAAGACCCAGAGTTCTGGGTGCAGAACAAATAATACAAAACACAACATACAAAACAAGGACACGTAGAAAGAAAGAGGGAAGATGCCCCCCCCTTATCCCCCCTTATTCCCCCCCCAACTGCTCGGGTGGCAGGGCCAGCACGTGCTGCCGAAAGGTAGATTAAAATATTACAATTGAGAGTGCGTTAATAAGTACAAATTCACAGCGCCGACTCGTCCAAGTAGGAGAGGAAAGGGTGCCAGATTTGATCAAATGTTGATAATTTATTGTTCAGAATATATCAAATTCTTTCTAAGTGTACAGTGTTTGCCAATTCACTGAGCCATAATTTGGTAGAGGGCGCTTCCCTCCTTTTCCAAAACAACAAGATTAGTTTTTTTGCCGAGATGAGACCGTACGAGATTAGTTGTTTTTGGGGGTTGGTTAATCCGTTTAGGGACTCAGATACTCCCAGGATTATCAGAAGCGGGTCTGGATCTATTGAAGTCTCCAAAACTTCAGAGAGGATCCCAAAATTCCACACCAATAACCATGCAAGCTAGAGCATAGGGCAAAGCAGTGGAGTAGTGTACCCTGCGTAGCCTGACATTTATCACATGTAGGGGATGAGTCAGGAAATATCCTATGCAGTTTAGTTTTGGAATAGTGTAATCTGTGTAATACCTTGAATTGTATGAGACGATGTCTGGAATTAATGGAGCATGTGTGGATATACTCCAAGCTCTCTTCCCAGTCTGCCACCGAGATGTCAGTCCCTAGTTCTTCCTCCCATTTTGCCTTGATGGCATCTGTAGAAGGTGTGCTAACAGATTGAAAAGCATCATATAGACGCGATATCAGTTTATCTGAGGTGGGGCATATTTTTATGCATCCGTCAAACATGGAAGGTTTAGCATTCCCAAATGTTGGGAGGTGTTTTCTAACGTAGTCTCTAATTTGTAGGTATCTGAAAAAATTACTTCTGGGAAGATTATAAGTTTCCCTCAGCAACTCAAAGGAAGCAAAGGTCCCCTCTATGTATAAATCCCCTATGGTACTTATCCCCAACTCTCCCCATCGCTCAAAGGTGTTATCAAGGTTAGAAGGGGCAAAGGAGGGATTCCTGGGGACAGGGAGCATGAATGACATTGGTCTAAGCTCAAAGTGGACTTTAATTTGCTTCCAGATTCGGACTGTGCTATGTATAATAGGATTGTTACAATAAAGTGACATCTCCAGATTGACAGGCGACAAAATCACAGCGCCAATAGAGAAGGGGTGACACTCCTCACGCTCCATACCAAGCCAGCTGGATGCCGGAAGTACGTCGTCCAACAGAAACGTAACAACGCGGAGGTTAGCAGCCCAGTAATAAAATATACAATTTGGGAGAGACAATCCTCCTTCCATCTTGGATTTACAGAGGTGTTTTTTACCTATCCTGTGTGTTTTATAAACCCAGATGAAAGGATTGATAATTGAGTCCAGTTGTTTATGAAAGGATTTAGGTATGAATACTGGGATGTTCTGATATAGGTAGAGCAGTTGTGGGAGGAAGACCATTTTAATGGCATTAATTCCTCCGAGCAGAGAAATTGGTAGAGTTCTCCAAAATAGTATGCTTGCTTTGAGTTTTTGTATCAGAGAGGGGAAATTCTCTTTAAATAGTAAAGAGTATTGTTTGGTAACTACAATTCCTAGGTAGGTAAATTTTTCTGAAGATAACTTAAATGGGAGATGTTCTAGCCAGGAGGTATTTTGCGACCGTATGGGCATTAATTCACTCTTGTTCCAATTTATTCTGTATCCCGAGAAGGTACCAAACAAATTGATCACATCAAGAATAGCTGGGATACTAGCCTGGGGTTCTGTTACATAGAGGAGGATGTCATCTGCGTATAGGGAGATCTTATTTAGGTATCTTTAGTATTATAGCCGTGTATTGCTGCATGAGATCTAATCGTCTGAGCGAGCGGTTCGATAATTAGGGCGAAGAGCATAGGCGACAGCGCACAACCCTGCCTTGTCCCCCTATTGAGGTTAAATCGGGCGACAATGATTGGTTAGTGAGTATTCTGGCACAGGGGTTCCTATATAAAAGCTGGATCCAATTTATGAACCTATCTCCAATATTACATTTCTGTAGGACCTTGAATAGATAGGGCCACTCAACTTGGTCAAAGGCCTTTTCGGCGTCAAGAGATATGACGGCAAGGTCCACGTTGGGTAACCTCTGAGAATACATAATATTGAAGAGGCGCCTGAGATTGAAGAATGAGTTTCTGTTAGGGATAAAGCCGGTCTGATCCGAATGGACCAATTTGCCAATTAAAGTGCTAAGCCTGTTAGCCAGAGTTTTTGCTAAAATCTTTTGGTCTGTATTAAGGAGAGATATTGGTCTGTATGACCCTACCTCTTCTGGATCTTTACCCTTCTTATGTATAACTGTAATGAACGCTTCGTCCAAAGTAGAAGGGAGAGCTCCATCCTCATTGGCCTGAACCAACATTTTGTGCAGGTAGGGAGAGAGCTGAATGTTTTATAGAATTCACCAGGGTATCCATCTGGGCCCGGGGTCTTGCCACTCTTTAGAGATTTAATTGTTTCTCAAATTTTGTCAAGAGATATTTCCTTATTCAGGAAGTTAGAATCTTCCTGGTTCAGGGCAGGAAGATTACAGTCCTCTAAAAATGTTTGCATAATTAAGGGGTTAGGATCCGCTTTAGATGTATATAGAGTCTCATAAAACTGCCGGAATCTGTCATTGATGTCTTTGGGGGAAGAGAGCAATTCCCCAGATGCAGATTTAACCCTGTGAATCATTCGGTCACTCACATTTTTTCGAAGTTGTCTGGCGAGTAATTTGTGTGGTTTGTCACCAAACTCAAAATATTTTTGCTTGGCATAGAGAAAAGATTTAGCAATTTTAGCTGAGAGAATCTGATTATATTCAAATTTTAAAGAGGTAATTCTTTTATGTTTCTCCATAGATGGGTGGCTAGCATTCTCCCTATCCAGTAAGTGAATTTGTCCCTCCAGTTCTTCCAGTTTTCCTCTGTTTTGCCTACTCCTGGCAGCCTGAAAGGAGATGATACAGCCTCTCAGATAAGCCTTCAGTGTTTCCCACAATAATGCTGGGGAGGTCTCTGTGTTGTCGTTGGTATCAAAGAAAAATGTAATGTGGTCTTTAAGATATTCACAGAATGTTGGTTCTGTGAGGAGCTGAGGATTCAACCTCCAGACCCTCTCGTTTGGTACAATGTCACCCAATCTCAGGGAGAAGGTGAGTGGACTGTGGTCCGAGATTATAATATCATGATACCTCACATTACAGGTATAGGGGAGTAGTCTAGCATCCAACAAAAAGTAGTCAATTCGAGTGTAAACCTTGTGAACATGAGAGTAAAAGGAGTATTCCCTACCCGTAGGGTTAGCGATCCTCCATATATCAAATAAGTTCGAATTGTTTATGTAGGTATTCAAGAATTCGCTTGAATAGGAGGTAGGGGTTTGCCGGGTAGAGGATCTATCCAAATATTGGTCTAGCACACAGTTAAGGTCCCCTCCAATGACGAGGTTAGTATGGGAGATATCTGGAATCAGGGCATGGACTCTTTTGAAAAAAGAGGGGTTGTCAATGTTTGGCCCATAGATATTTAGTAGAGTTACTGAGGTAGAGTGGATTTCTCCTATTACGATCACATACCGACCCTCTTTATCCGCAATGGTGGTTTTATGTAGAAAGGGAATTCCTTTCCGTACCAGAATCGCTGTGCCTCTCGTTTTGGCAGAGAAGTTAGAGTGATACACTTGCCCCACCCACCTACACTTAAGTCTGCTATGAGAGTTATTCTTCAGATGGGTTTCTTGCAAAAAATAATATCAGACGAGAGTGCTTTCAAGTGGGCTAGGACCTTGCCCCTCTTAATTGGTTCGTTTAAACCCTTGACATTCCAGGAAGTGAATGTAAGCCCCGCCCTCCTCTCGTTTGTAGTTTCTATGGTGGCCTGCATACCATGTAACTTGATAAAAAGGTAAGAAAGCGCACCAAACCATCACGATCAGCATATGTAGTACCTACACCCGAGCAGTATCCAACCCACCCCTCCCCCCCTGCAAGCACCTTTACTTCCCACCCTGTACCCCTAATTTCTCCAACACTTACCCCCCCCATCAACCCACATTTAACAGGCATGTACAAACAGGAGAAAAAAAAGGAAAAATAAAAATAATAAACACATTGTCTGGCCGATGCCAAAAAAGCATGGCGCGACCTCGAACAAGAGGTAAAACAAAAATAAAATCCCAACTATGCGTTCACCTCTCACTATCCTAGAACTTCTACTAACATATGAACTGAGGAGGCTCCCACGAGTTAAGTGTTCAGTTAGCATCTAATAAACCTAAACCGAATAAGTTGCAACTTAAACATATTGCGCATTTAAGCGTCATCCTGGGTCAATCCCAGAGATAAGCAGGATATAGCCTCAAGATTATATTGCTAAGCACTGCCGGTCAAAAAATAAACCATCCGCAACCGACATAGTCAGCCGTACCTTTACATACTGTGGGTCAGGAGATCGGAACAAGGATTTGTTAAATTAAACGTTCCCCCCATAAAAAAAACATGTTTAATAAGAAATAAATAAAAATATATACATATATATATATATATATACATACACATACACACATGTACACACATACATACATACATACATACATACATACATACATACACATGTACACACATACATACATACATACATACATACATACATACATACATACATACATACATACATACATACATACATACATACATACATACATACACACACATACACACACATACACACACATACACACACATACATACATATACATACACACCTATATACATACATATACATGTATGTATACATTCCCACACAAAAAAAACATATATATTTAAAGAATATGTATATACATCCATATGCACATATACACATGCACACATTCATACACCAGAATAACAATCTACACTGATTTAAAATATACATATACATAATACTAAAATGCTAAGAGAAAATAGTAATAAAGTACAAATAGTAATTATATGTACGCACACCTACACAGACATAAGCACTACAGAGGGCTGGTGGGACTCTAGTCGGGAGAGAGGCAGAACGGCACAAAACATCAACCTGCTAACCAGGTGTCTGCCCCCTCCCAACCATCACCCCCAGTCCCCCGCAAGCAATAAATAAATGGTATGGTAGTAAGAATAATGTAAGGATTGTAAAATAAATAACGAAACAAAACAAAAGTGGGGGAATATAAGTATATCCGTCCGAAGGTGTCAGTGATCAAACCTGGAAGTAAAAAATATGCATCGCTCTGAGCACAGCCGGGATGAAAGTGAATTTAACGTTAAATGAGAGCTCTAACCACCATTCATTGGTCTGCTCAGCGTCTTACATGTTCGGTAGCCCTTGTTGAGCCCGTTTAATATGTTTTCACCCAATATGGTATAGTATGGATTCGAGTCCTTGAGCAGACCCTAACACGCAATAACAAGGCACTCTAACCTGTACGGGGGATTGGTGTATATCCCCGGATAAACTTCTCTGCGTCCAAAACCGAGGAGAGCCAAATCTTCTCACCTGAAGGCGGGATAATTCTTAGTCTTGCAGGGAAGAGTAATGCTGGGCGAAGATGGAGTTTGTAGAGTTTGGTCATGACATCTCTGTAGTCGGCGCGATGCTTTGCCACATCGGGCGCATAATCCTCATAGACACGGAATGGATGCCCTTTATGTGACAGGTTGCCCCTCATTCGAGCTTCACGCAGGATAAGATCCTTGGTCTTGAAACTGTGACAACAGATGATTACTGGGCGAGGATGTTGGCCCGGTCCAGGCACTGGGACAAGGGAGCGATGTGCGCGGTCCAGCTGGGGATCCGAATCCAAAACATCCGATCCCATTGCATCCTTCAATAGCTTGGCGAAGAAGTCGGTGGGGCGAGAGCCCGCCTCTACCCCCTCTGCCACACCAACAACGCAAAGGTTATTACGTCTGGATCGGCCCTCCAGGTCCACCACTTTCACAGAAAGCCTCTGCACAGTATCCTGCAATGATGTGCATAGCTTCTCTAACTCGTCGATCCTACCAGCGTTGAATTCAGAAGCTTTCTCAAGGTCCACAATACTCTGGCCATGCGAAGCGACCGTTCGAATGATGCTCTCGATTTTGCTGTCCAGTTCAGCAATAGTGGCCTTAACTTCTTGGATATAGGGGGCGCTCTTTTAATTTATGGATAAAAAAACGTGCCCGTTTTAAGCGCAATATTTTGTCACGAAAAGATGCTCAACTATGCATATAATTGGCAGCTTTGGAAAGTAAACACTCTAAGGTTTCCAAAACTGCAAAGATATTATCTGTGAGTGCCACAGAACTCATGCTACAGGCGAAACCAAGATGATACTTTAACCAGGAAATGGGCAGAATTTTCGAAGCTCTGTTTTCTATTGTCTCCTTATATGGCTGTGAATGCGCCGGGAATGAGCCTGCCCTTCCTATCGTTTCTCCAAGGTGTCTGCAACATTGTGACGTATTTGTAGGCATATCATTGGAAGATTGGCCATAAGAGACTACATTTACCACGGGTCCGCCCGGTGTCCTTTGTGTAAATTGGTGCGTAATCTTCAGCCGCAGGCATTTTCTCCTGGGATTCAGAGGGGAAAGCACACTTCCACGAACGATATATCATAGAAGAGATATGTGAAAAACACCTTGAGGATTGGTTCTAAACAACGTTTGCCATGTTTGTCGATATTATGGAGTTAATTTGGAAAAAAGTTCGGCGTTTTGAAGACTGAATTTTCGTTTTTTTTTGGTAGCCAAATGTGACGCACCAAACGGAGCAATTTCTCCTAAACAAATCATCTTTCAGGAAAAACGGAGCATTTGCTATCTAACTGAGAGTCTCCTCATTGAAAACATCTGAAGTTCTTCAAAGGTAATGATTTTATTTGAATGATTTTCTGGTTTTTGTAAAAATGTCTGCTGATGCTAACGCTAAATACTACGCTAGCCGCGCTAGCTGTTACACAAATGCTTATTTTGCAATGGTTGAGAAGCATATTTTGAAAATCTGAGATGACAGTGTTGTTAACAAAAGGCTAAGCTTGAGAGCTAGCATATTAATTTCATTTCATTTGCGATTTTCATGAATAGTTAACGTTGTGTTATGCTAATGAGCTGCGGGGATAATTACACTCCTGGATACAGGTTTTTTTCGTAGCTAAACGTGACGCACCAAACGGAGCGATTTCTCCTAAACAAATAATCTTTCAGGAAAAACTGAGCATTTGCTATCTAACTGAGAGTCTCCTCATTGAAAACATCTGAAGTTCTTCAAAGGTAATGATTTTATTTGAATGATTTTCTGGTTTTTGTAAAAATGTTGTCTGCTGATGCTAACGCTAAATGCTACGCTAGCCGCGCTAGCTGTTACACAAATGCTTATTTTGCAATGGTTGAGAAGCATATTTTGAAAATCTGAGATGACAGTGTTGTTAACAAAAGGCTAAGCTTGAGAGCTAGCATATTAATTTCATTTCATTTGCGATTTTCATGAATAGTTAACGTTGCGTTATGGTAATGAGCTTGAGGCTGTATTCACGATCCCGGATCCGGGATGGCTCGACGCAACAGGTTAAGATCCTCAGCTATAGCAACACGTAGCTCCCCCAAAGCCCGGGTAAGTTCTGTAAGTGTCACGTTGTTGCATGTGCCTCCCGCCATGTCTGTCTCGTTGTTTAGTGGGGAGTAGGCCTCCGCTGTGGATTTATTGTCCTTTGGTCGCTTATTACTCGGTATTTTCATATAAAAAGTTACAATCTTTTATTAGAAAGAAACGTTTGTTGTAAAAAGTGCCATAAAGTAGGTTAAATGAGATTATTTTGCAAAAAAGTTGCAGGAGCCTCTCACGCACAGCCGTTCACTCCAACATGCTAGCTCCGCCCCCCTGGTTGGATGCAATTTGACAAGGGCTTTAATAAAATTACAAACTTCAAGTAGGAAGCCGCAAGCACATTGAATTTCATAATTTTTAGACTCAATTTGACTTTCAGCCAAGTAATTTTGCCCTGCGTGTGTTTGAACACTGACATTTCCAACACTGACTGATGAATGAGGTAGAGCTGCCTGCCTGGGAAATTCACATCCAACTGGCAAAACAAATTCACATTTATTTAAAACAAGTAGCTATTTTTGATTTTAATGAGTACGTGTTTTATGCAGAGTACTTTTCTTGACTTAGATATGCTCTAGATATGCTCTCCTTTTATGAGTCAGATCTCGAAAAACAAGACATCCAAACCCCTAAACAAGGCCCCCAAACCCCAAAAAAGGCACCCAAACCCTAAACAAGACATCAAACCCCTGAACAAGACATCAAACCCATAAACAAGACATCCAAACCCCTAAACAAGACATCCAAACCCCTAAACAAGATATCCAAACCCTGAACAAGACAGAAAACCCCTTAACAAGACGCCCAAACCCTAAACAATACATCCAAACCCCTAAACAATACATTCAACCACTGAACACATCAATCCCCTAAACAAGGCACTCAAACCCTAAACAAGACATCCAAATCCTGAACAAGACATCCAAACACTGAACAAGAAATTCAAATCCTGAACAAGAAATTCAAACCCTGAACAAGACATCC
The DNA here is from genome assembly GCF_018296145.1 of Oncorhynchus tshawytscha. Classification (NCBI taxonomy): domain Eukaryota; kingdom Metazoa; phylum Chordata; class Actinopteri; order Salmoniformes; family Salmonidae; genus Oncorhynchus; species Oncorhynchus tshawytscha. Next base: position 25,692,088 of record NC_056450.1, on the reverse strand, counting down.
AAACCCTAAACAAGATACCCACACCCTGAACAAGACATTCAAACAAGATACCCAAACCCTGAACAAGACATCAAACCCCTAAACAATACATCCAACCACTGAACACATCAAACCCCTGAACAAGGCACTCAAACCCTAAACAAGACATCCAAATCCTGAACAAGACGTCAAACCCCTAAACAAGGCATCCAAACACTGAACAATACATTCAAACCCTGAACAAGACATTCAAACCCTAAACAAGATACCCAAACCCTGAACAAGACATCCAAACCCTAAACAAGGTATCCAAACCCTAAACAAGATACCCAAACCCTGAACAAGACATCCAAACCCTAAACAAGATACCCAAACCCTGAATAAGACATTCAAACCCTAAACAAGATACCCAAAACATCCAAACCCTAAACAAGATACCCAAACCCTGAACAAGACATCCAAACCCTAAACAAGATACCCAAACCCTGAACAAGACATCCAAACCCTAAACAAGATACCCAAACCCTGAACAAGACATCCAAACTCTAAACTAGATACCCAAACCCTGAACAAGACATCCAAACCCTAAACAAGATACCCAAACCCTGAACAAGACATCCAAACCCTAAACAAGATATCCTAACCCTGAACAAGACATCCAAACCCTAAACTGTTACATCTGATCCTGCCACGCCCTTTACTGCTCATTCTATGTCTCCTTGACCTGCCGCCACTCCCCCAGTGCTCTCTCCCTCTCCCTAACTCTGTGTGTGTGTGTGTGTGTGTGTGTGTGTGTGTGTGTGTGTGTGATTGTGTGGGTGGAGACAGGTGTGCTGGAGTCAGAGCAGATCCCCACCAGCTGCAACCTGTTCCATAATCAAGACCTCTACAAATACTCAGTCCTGCCACTTCCACACTGCCAGATCGTAATCTCTGCTCAGTCGGTCTACGTTTCTAGCCGCTTGTTACTATTTAGATTATGTTATCATGTTGTGCCTGTTTTCCTTGCCTGACACGGTTTTCCTCTCTGCTACAGTTCTGCCCGCTCTGACTCTGGTCCCTGTCTCCAGTCCCAATTCTCCTCATCCTGCTACTCTGCCCTGGATTCCACACTCTACTGCTCCCTTGGATTCCCCTCTGGACCTGCTTACCCTGTCCCAACCCCTCTTGCTCCAGCCTCAGCCTCCACACCTGGTTTCCTGCAACCCGCCCGAGCTTCCCCTTACCTGCACTCCATCTTCCCCCTGTGTTTCAATGAATACCTTGGTTACTTCATCCCAGTCTCCTCGTCTGAGTCTGCTCTTGGGTTTCCCTGTTCCACTCCGCGTAACAGTACAATCTGGCCAAAGACATGAACCCAGCAGACTCAGATCCTCTCCACCAAACCCTCGCCGGCCAAGGCGCCGTGAGCATCATGACCAAGCCCAAAAAAAACAGGTGCTTCCTGGACCGAGGTGTCGTTACCCATTTGGGCCTGGACACTGTCCGATTTGATTCACCCCTCGATGCCAACGCTCAACAGACAGCTCCTCGTCCGTGTCTGTGAGAGAACCATCCCTGTCATCCTACGTCTCTCTGGAAACCACCAGGAAAAGATCAGTTTCCACATAATCGACTGTCCTTACTCCCACCTGGTTCTTGGTCATCCATGGTTAAAGCTACACAACCCACAGTTTGAATGGGCCGCCGGAAAGGTAACCACTTGGAGTTAATTTTGTCACTCTAATTGTCTACATGCTGCCCTTCCCCCTGTCTTGTCTGTGTCCCAGTTCATTCCAGAACCTGTCATCAGTTCCTCCAGAGTATCACGATCTAGCTCCTGTGTTCAGCAAGCACCGTGTTCAGCAAACAAGACATCCAAACCCTGAACAAGACACCCAGACCCTGAACAAGACATCCAAACCCAATGCAGGTATTCAATGGGTTAGTGAGCTCCTTAAGAAAATAGTCTGCTATGGTTTTACACAACCCTGGAGAATCTCAATCAAACTGAGAGCTTGGTGGAGGCTCAACCATTCACACACAGCACAACTACAGAGTAGGTATTTTCTTCTCCCTCCAGGTTCATCCTTAGTTCAACGCTTCCAACAAAGGCTTAGAGCCAGTGGGGTAGTGCATGTTGCAGTACAACCCATTTGAACTAACTAAAGCCAAAACACAGTTTGAGCCAAAACAACAGTTTTTATGGTTTTGAATACCATCTACTTCCCAAGCACTGTGGTGACCACAGCTAAAGATGAAACAGCATTTTCAGAGAAATTGAGAGCAAGAGAGCACATAAAGAATGGAATCAAAACAAATCAAAGTTTGTCACATGCGCCAAATACAACAGCTTACAGTGAAATGCTTACTTACAGGCTCTAACCAACAGTGCAAAAAAGGAGCACACGTCCTGGTAATTCGTCTGGCCCTGCAGCCATGTGAATGTTGACCTCTTTAAAGGTCTTACTCACATCGGCTACGGAGAGCGTGATCACACAGTCGTCCGGAACAGCTGATGTTCTCATGCATGCCTCAGTGTTGCTTGCCTCGAAGCGCGCATAGAAGTGATTTAGCTAGTCTGGTAGGCTCGTGTCACTGGGCAGATCGTGGCTGTGCTTCCCTTTGTAGTCTGTTATAGATTGCAAGCCCTGCCACATAAGACGAGCATCAGAGCCGGTCTAGTACAATTCAATCATAGCCCTGTATTGACACTTTGCCTATTTGATGGTTCGTCAAAGGGCATAGCAGGATTTCTTATAAGCTTCCGGGTTAGAGTCCCACACTTTGAAAGTGGCAGCTCTACCCTTTAGCTGAGTGTGAATGTTTACTGTATTCCTTGGCTTCTGGTTGGGGTATGTACGTACAGTCACTGTGGGGATGACGTCCTCGATGCACTTATTGATAAAGCCAGTGACTGATGTGGTGTATTCCACAATGCCATCAGAAGAATCCCGGAACATGTTCCAGTCTGTGATAGCAAAACAGTTCTGTAGTTTAGCATCTGCTTCATCTGACCACTTTTTTTCTAGACCGAGTCACTGGTGCTTCCTGCTTTAATTGTTGCTTGTAAGCAGGAATCAGGAGGATATAAATGTGGTCGGATTTACCAAATGGAGGGTGAGGGACAGTTTGTACGCGTCTCTGTGTGTGGAGTACAGGTGATCTAGAATTGACACCTACACCACCCGATGTCACAGGAAGGTCAAAAATATCAAAGGACAACAACCACCTGAGCCACTGCCTGTTCACCCTGCTATCATCCAGAAGGCAAGGTCAGTACAGGTGCATCAAAGCAGGGACCGATAAACTGAAAAACAGCTTCTGTCAAGGCCATCAGACTGTTTAACAGCCATCACTAACATTGAGTCTGTTGGCAGAAGCCACTCAATCGCTAGCTACTTTTATAATTAACATTTGGATGTAATAAATGTATCACTAGTCACTTAAACAATGCCACTACATTGCTCATCTCATTTGTATATACTGTACTCTATACCATCTACTGCATCTTGCCTATGCCGTTCGGCCATCGCTCATCCATATATTTGTATGTACATATTCTTAATCATTCCTTTACACTTGTGTGTGTATAAGGTAGTTGTTGTGAAATTGTTAGATATAGCTGCACGGTGGGAACTAGAATCACAAGCATGTCGCTACACTCACATTAACATCAGCTAACCGAGTGTGTGACCAATAAAATATGATTTAAGTTGATTGAAATTAGGTAGAACTGATTTAAGTTTCCCTGCATTAAAGTTTCCGGCCACTAGGAGTGCCGCCTCTGGGTGAGTGGTTTCCTGTTTGCTTATTTCCTTATACAGCTGGCTGAGTGTGGTCTTAGTGCCAGCATCAGTCTGTGGTGGTAAATAAACAGCCACGAAAAGTATAGCTGAAAAGTCTGTAGGCAAGTCGTGTGGTCTACAATTCATCACAAGATACTCTACTTCAGGCGAGCAAAATCTAGAGACTTCCTTAGATTTCGTGCACCAGCAGTTGTTTACAAATGTGCACAGACCGCCCCCACCCTGGTCTTACCGGAGTGTGCTTTTCTATCTTGCTGGTGCAGCGTATATCCGCTAGCTGAATATCCATGTCGTCATTTAGCCACGTTTCCGTGAAAAATAAGATATTACAGTTTTTAATGTCCCGTTGGTAGGATATTTGTGATCGTACCTCGTCTAATTTATTGTCCAATGATTGCACGTTGGCGAGTAATATTGACGGTAACGGCAGCTTTCCCACTTGCCTTCTGCGGGTCCTTACGAGGCATCCCGCTCTGTGTCCTCTGTACCTGCGTCTCTTCCTCTTGCCAATAACTGGGATATTGGCCTTGTCGGGTGTTCGGAGAATGTCCTGTGCGTCCTGCTTGTCTAATCCGAGGTGAGTGATCGCTGTCCTGATATCCAGAACCTCTTTTTTTGCAGTAAGATAAGGTTGCAGAAACAGTATATACTAAATAATGCACAAAAAAGACATAATAGCACAATTGATTGGGCGCCCATAAACTGCTGCCATTTCTTCCGGCGCCATCTTTTTGAGAGAATAACAGAGATAGTAACACAAAGTAAGCGACCAAGTGCACCCACAACTTATGTAAACGCAAATAGTGTGTGCAGTTCACACACAGAGTATGTTTCAGTGTGTTTAGCTCTCCATTGTACAATTGAGAAAACGTTTTCTGACCTAGAAGCCTGTTCTCATGGTGGTTTTGCTGTCAGCCCATGATTGGAAAGATGCCAGGGCTATATCTGACAGCACTGAGCCTCATTTCCCATCTCAAACATCCTCACAGTATGGTACACTATTGTTACCCATCAGATCTCTCTCTGAACAGACATACCCACAGTGGTGTAAAGTACTCAAGTAAAAATACTTTTGGGGTATTTGTACTTAACTTTAATATTTATATTTTTAACTACTTTTACTTCACTACATTCCTAAAGAAAATAATGTACTTTTTACTCCATACATTTTCAATGACACCCAAAAGTACTTGTCACATTTTGAATGCTTAGCTAGCATTCAACTGAAAATGGTTCAGTTCACGCATTTATCAAGAGAACATCCCTGGTCATTGTTACGGATCCCTCTGGAACTTTCATTGTGCACACCTGTCCCCTATTCCCACTGATTAGTATTTGTATATATGTGCCATTTGGTTTCCATTGGGCTGACTATTGTTACAATGTCCGTTGGTGAGTGTGTACCTGTGCTGTGTGTTTTGGGCTTTCGTGCCCTTGTAGATTTCGCAGATGATTACTGGTCTCGTCCTATTGTTTGGGTTTCAACCCTGTGATTTGTTACGTGTTTGTTTGGTCTTTGTGCCCGTGCCTTTACATGGCATGCCATCATTTTGGCTTAATAAAAAAAACTATTACGCATTACTGCGCCTTTCTCCCGACTCATTCATTCCAACGTGACAGTTATCCCTACTGCCTCTGATCTGGCGAACTCACTAAACACACATGCTTTGTTTGTACATTATGTCTGAGTGTTAGTGTGCCCAGGCTATCAGTAAATAAAAAAGAACAAAAATAAAATGGTGCTGCCTGATTTGCTTAATATAAGGAGTTTGAAATGATTTGTACTTTGACTTTTGATACTTAAGTGTTTTAGCGACTACATTTACTTTTGATATTGATGTTTAAAATCAAATACTTTCACTCAAGTAGTATTTTACTGAGTGACTTTCACTTTTACTTGTCATTTTCTATGAAGGTATCTTTACTCAAGCATGATAAGTGGGTACTTTTTCCACCACTGCAAACCCACACTACTATAATCTATAATTACTGTAGGCTGGAATACTGTACATGGCTCAAACACTCATGCTTATTTTAGCATTATGTTACCAGCACCCTAGAATGCAGAGAGGAGAGCTTAGACATGTGTTTTAACAGTGCCCATGAGCCATTTTCTTTAAGGTTAAGGAGGCACTTCAGGGGTGGCATCGAACAGGTGGCACCGACATCCCTACTATATGCAGAACAGAAACATTCACGCAACATGCAACAATTTCAAAGATTTTACTGAGTTATAGTTCATATGGAAATCAGTAAATTGAAATAAATTCATTAGGCCCTTATCTATGGATTTCACATGACTAGAAATACAGATATGCATCTGTTGGTCACAGATACTTTAAAGGTAGGGGTGTGGATCAGAACCAGTCAGTATCTGGTGTGACCAACATTTGCGTCACACATGTCCTTCGCAAAGAGTTGATCAGGCTGTTGATTGTGGCCTGTGGAATGTTGCCCCACTCTTCAATGGCTGTGCGAAGTTGCTGGATATTGGCGGGAACTGGAACAAGCTGTCTTACACGTCAATCCAGAGCATCCCTAACCTGATCAATGGGTGACATGTCTGGTGAGTATGCAGGCCATGGAAGAACTGGGACATTTTCAGCTTCCTGGAATTGTGTACAGATCCTTGCAACGTGGAACCGTGCATTATCATACTGAAACATGAGGTGATGGCGACGAATTAATGGTACGACAATGGGCGTCATGATCTCGTCACGGTATTTCTGTGCATTCAAATTGCCATAGATAAAATGCAATTGTGTTCATTGTCCGTAGCTTATGCCTTCCCATACCATAACCCCACAGCCATCATGGGGCACTCTGTTCACATCAGTAAACCACTCGCCCACACAACACCATACACGTGGTCTGCATTTGTGAGGCCAATTGGATGTACTGCCAAATTCTCTAAAACATGGAGGCAGCTTATGGTAGAGAAATTAACATTCATTCTCTGGTAACAGCTCTGGTGGATATTCCTGCAGTCAGCATGCCAATTGCACGCTCCCTCAACACTTGAGACATCTGTGGTATTTTGTTGCGTGACAAAACGGCACATTTTATTGTCCCCAGCACAAGGTGCACCTGTGTAATGATCATGCTGTTTAATCAGCTTCTTGATATGCCACACCTGTCACGTGGATGGATTAACTTGGAGAAATGCTCACTAACAGGGATGTAAACAAATTTGTTCACAAAATTTGAGAGAAATCAGCTTTTTGTGTGTATGGAACATTTCTGAGATCTTTTATTTCAACTCATGAAACAAGGGACCAACACTTTACATGTTGCATTCATTTATTTTTGTTCAGTGTAGTTATGCATGAAAATGCAGTATAAAGGTTATCAAATCAAATAAAGAAAGGTAAAGTTGTGGTGATTTAGAGGAGGATGCTTTTTCTTACTCCCTAGACAAACAGACTGGAACGAATGACCGGAGTACACACAACACAAAGTCTTACTCTAGAAGCTAGACTGTGAAAGTAACAACACAGAGAGATAGAAAGAAAAAGAGAGAGGAGAACAGATTGAGTGTGTCAGAGTTCAGTCTGGAAGCAGATGGAGATTTAACAATGCACACTTCTCCTTTCGTACTCTGTTTGATATTCTTCTTCCTCCACTCTTTCGGGGTTACAAAGTCAAGGCTTCTCTTTTGGTGCGACTGTAGATACGGCTGTCTAAAAAGTATTTTCAGTGGACAATGCTTTTTTAAAATGCATTATTGTTGGTTTTCAGCAGCAATAGATGGAATTTTAGTGGATGTCTTTATACAACAACCCATGAACACACCATATACACTGAGTGTACAAAACAGTAGGAACACCTTCCTAATATTGAGTTGCACCCCATTTTGCCCTCAGAGTGGCCTCCATTCTTCGGGACATGGACTCTACAAGGTGTCAAAAGCATTCCACAAGGATGTTGGCCCATGTTGACTCTAATGCTTCCCACAGTCAATTTGGGGGATGTCCTTTGGGTGTTGGAACATACTTGACACACACGGGAAACTGTTGAGTGTGAAAAACTATTTGAATGGCACACATACACAATCCATGTCACAATTGTTTCAAGGTTTAAACATCCTTATTTAACCTGTCTTCTCCCCTTCATCTACACTGATTGAATTGGATTTAACCGGTGACATCATTAAGAGATCATAGCTTTCACCTGGATTCACCTGGTCAGTATATGTCATGAAACCAGTTCCTAATGTTTTGTATTCTCAGTGTATCCACACCATATGCTAAATGCAAAATAGGACCCATACATGTACACACACTTGTCTTATACTGTTTTGCTACTGTAATACAACAGTCATAGGATTCAATGGGGAAAAAAGCCACACACACACACACACACACACACACACACACACACACACACACACCAGGAGGAGTGTGGTGAGTTCCTACCAAGCAGCAGGCTCTCTAATGAGGAAGAAAAGTCATATTTGGAGCACATTAATATTGCTGATCTGTGGTGGGGCTGAGCACTGAGATAGCCAGCACTTGTTTGTGAAATATATCTGTGTTTGGGTTCCAGAGCATGTGAGCAGAGTTGGGTGGTTGGAAATCCCAGTCATCACTCATGGAGCTCTGGCTCTCCATGTCATTTTCAACCGCTCCACTAAAAAACTGCCTCTCTAAATTCGCTCCATTCATTAAAATCACAATTTAACCAACACCCATCTATTTTGTGACTATCTGGACCTACCATTTGGATTTGAATTATTGAAACCAAACCATATGGATTTGAATTATTGAAACCAAACCACATGGATTTGAATGAAAAGTGTTTGAATAAACATGAAAAGGTGAATGCCAGAAGTGCACATTTCAAATAGGCTACATGTCATATTAAACAGCATATAAACACTCTAAATAAGTCAGGAGCCAGACAGGGAGCCTAAGAAGGAACGACAAATAATTATTTTGGCTTTATTATATCAATTATTTCAAGGCTATAGTCTACAAAGAAATACATTGTGAAGCATTTGCGAGACACAGTAGGCTCAGCATTTAAACAACATTTTGTTGTATTAAATCTTTACATTTAAATAAAATCATTATAATCTATAAATTGCGCCTATAGGCTGTGACTTAAATACAAATTAAACAAAAAATATTAGTGCCTTTGAGTTTATTTTTAGAATTAATTTTTAGAAACACCAGTTTGGTCAGTCTGTGGCTTCAGGCTCATGTGATAGTGGCTGGAGAGCAGCAGGTCATGACCCCAGCAGCAGAGAATATCCTCTCCACACTTGCAGAGCCACTGGGGATAATAAACACCCTTTTGGCAACTCCTGCCAGGGTGGGTAGAGATGCAGAGCTGTTTTGATTATTTTTCTAAAGCTCCTTGAACGTGGGAATAAGCCAGGCCTATTGGGCCAAACTCAATTGTTGCTTATTGTATAGATAATAGAACAAAAATTAACTAAATGTTTTAGAGACCAAAAAAAATATTTAGAAATACTCTTTCCTTTCTTTTAGCATGTACACGTAGTAAGTACACCGTAGTACTTTCAGGATAGGTGGCTTTTCAGATTCCACAATGATTATTTAGTCGTGGACACTACATCACCGCACTCCCTCTCTTGCTATTGGTCCTCATCTTGATTTAGCACCTGTGTGTTTTATCAGTTTCTTTATGAAAATATTTTGTGAACTCCATGACAGTAGTTAAGGCAAGGGGCGATAACAGCACATAAGTAGACTACAAATGCACGCTGGCCCGGGCATGCCCTGAACCCCGGAAGTGAGTGCTACTGGAGTGAAATTTGAGCGGGCCAGAAGGCCGACATGCCAGCCTTTGGGAATCTCGCTACGCGCTCCAGTCAAATTGGGCACGCTCCGTTCCAACTCTGTTCCGCTCACATACTCTGTTGGGTAGTCAGAGAGCAGTGCAGCGTCAGCCAAGTAGACAGAACATTACTCAGCCCTGCACTGGGCAGCTGAGCGAAAGAGATACACAGACACACACACACACCACACAAGCACACCTGCAGAGAGGAGCAATTCATCCTCACCCAGACATAAACTTAATCCACACACACTCAGACATGGACGTATTATACAAATCACCACCCGCACATATACACACATATACAGTCCCTCATACACACACAACACCGGTGGTTTGCACTAATAGCGTTTCAATCGGTGATGTCACTTGCTCTGAGACCTTAAAGTAGTTGTTCCCCTTGCTCTGCAAGGGCCGTGGATTTTGTGCCGCGATGGGTAACGATGCTTCGAGGGTGGCTGTTTTTGATGTGTGCAGAGGGTGCAGAGGATCCCTGGTTCGAGCCCAGGAGGGACGGAAGCTATACTGTTACAACTGCATGCAGAATTCTGCAAAAATATCCTCCGTGTACAATGTAAAACACCAAATAATGAGCCCCAGGACAGCAAGTCAATTAGACCCAACCAAATCATGAAAAAAAACCAAGATAATTACTTGAAACATTGGAAAGAATTAACAAAAAAACAGAGTAAACTGGAATGGTACTTGGGCCTAAACAGAGAGTACACAGTGGCAGAATACCTGACCACTGTAACTGACCCAAACTTAAGGAAAACTTTGACTATGTACAGACTCAGTGAGTATAGCCTTGCTATTGAGAAAGGCCGCAGTAGGCAGATCTGGCTCTCAAGAGAAGACAGGCTATGTGCACACTGCCCACAAAATGAGGTGGAAACTGAGCTGCACTTCCTAACCTCCTGCCAAATGTATGACCATATTAGAGACACATATTTCCCTGATTACACAGATCCACAAAGAATTCGATTTTGATAAACTCCCATATCTACTGGATGAAATACCACAGTGTGCAATCACAGCAGCCAGATATGTGACCTGTTGCCACAAGAAAAGGGCAACCAGTGAAGAACAAACAGCATATTTATGTTTATTTATTTTATCTTTTTGTACTTTCACATCGTTACAACACTGTATATAATATATGACATTTGTAATGTCTTTATTCTTTTGGAACTTCTGTGAGTGTAATGTTTACTGTTCATTTGTATTGTTTATTTCACTTTTGTATATTATTGACCTCACTTGCTTTGGCAACATTAACATATGTTTCCCATGCCAATAAAGCCCCTTGAATGTGAGTGTGAGAGTGTGTGTGAGAGAGAGAGAGAGAGAGAGAGAGAGAGAGAGAGAGAGAGAGAGAGAGAGAGAGAGAGAAGAGAGAGAGAGAGAGAGAGAGAGAGAGAGAGAGAGAGAGAGAGAGAGAGAGAGAGAGAGAGAGAGAGAGAGAGAGAGAGAGAGAGAGAGAGAGAGAGAGAGAGAGAGAGAGAGAGAGAGAGAGAGAGAGAGAGAGAGAGAGTGAGAGAGAGAGAGAGAGAGAGAGAGAGAGAGAGAGAGAGAGAGAGAGAGAGAGAGAGAGAGAGAGAGAGAGAGAGAGAGAGAGAGAGAGAGAGAGAGAGAGAGAGAGAGAGCTCAGAGAGAATAGGAAAAAGTGACACGCTCAGAGTGAATAGGAAAAAGTGACACACAAAGATGCAACACATGACCCCAGGGCTGAACTACTGTTGCTGTGTCTCGTTGCCTCATGCGTGTCACCGGGGCCAGCATAAAGTCAAGTCATACACTCTCACACACTAGCCCCTCCAAAGGTGGTGTGGCTGAGCCAGAGGGAGGAGGGGGACTAATGCTATCAGTCTGAGAAAAGAAAAAAAGACCTACAGGCCCAAACTATCAGGCTGTTAGGTACATAGTCCCTATGTTAATGTGATCTTTCTGGAGGCTTTTACTACAGTATACACCCTACTGGTCTCTGTCTCTCTCTCTATCCCCCTCTCTCCTTCCTTCCCTTCGTCCTTTCCTCCCTCTCTCAACTTCAATTTCAATTCAAGGGGCTTTATTGGCATGGGAAACATATGTTAATGTTGCCAAAGCAAGTGAAGGGATAATAAACAAACTTGAAATAAACAATAAAAATGAACAGTAAACATTACACTCAAAGAAGTTATAAAAGAATAAAGACATTTAATTTTTCTCTCTCTCCCTCTCTACCGTAGTATCTATCTGATCCTAGTGGACAGACTGGAGGTCTCTAATAATATCTAGCTGTTATTTTAGCTCTCTCCCTGTTACCTCCTCGAATGAAAAACCAAATTAATCTGGCATCTCTGTGGTTGCCCATATTCTCCCAGCATGCCAGAGGGACAGATGCTCCCCATGTCCCTAACCCGCCTGTCACCCCCCTTTCCCAAGGCAGGAGCCCAAAACCTCACCGCATGCAGCCTCCCTGGCAACCACGGTCATCAAGCAGAGTGCCCCCAGACCACGTTGTCTGGCAGTATCATGCATAGCTTTAGCCTGTGGCTAACCAGAGAGCCTGCAGATGTAATGTTCTCATGTGGGCTCCGATGAGCAGAAACACATGTGTGGCTGCCTGGTGATTTAATGAGCATATTAAGTGCATCAGCAGATTCATCAGAATTCTTTTCTGCTGATTGCCGTGCTGTTGTGTTGGGAGAAAGAGAAAGGGATCCTCCACAGTCAAACGGAATGTGAGCCCCATCCAGCTGGATTTCTGTAAGGATGTAGCAACCGGAGTCAAACATACGAACTAGTTGCTAGAATCATCTTGGTCTGACTGTGGAAGAAGAGGACTGGGGATCCCAGATTGTTGAAATGTTGAGGTAAGTGTTTCTCTCTGTAGTCAGTTGTCTGCACTTCTTAGCTCATGACCCCAAGTTCAGGAGACTGAAGGCTCTGGTTTAAAATGGTAATGAGTGATAGAGAGTACTCGCTCTCATTCTTTCTCTTTCTCTTTCTCTTTCTCATACAATAGGTGCATGAACACAGTGGTGTGACCTGCAAAGCCTCTGCCGATACTGTAGCCGGTCTCCCGTGGGAAAAACTGCACACCAACGTCCTTATAGTCAACATGAACACACTAAACACACTCCGGTTATACCCTAACAACTACAGACACGGCCTAGCAGTAAGCTGCACTACATCGCTAGCTAGCATGCTTCAGTTGTCCCAGATCAATTGTTATTTACTCCCTCTGACTGGCTGGGGATCATAGAGAGGGAGAGAGGTAAGGAGAGAGAGAAAGAGAGAGAGAGAAAGATGCTGCGTAACAAGGCAATACATTTCTGGACAAAATGCTACTGCAACGCTACTAGGAAATGCAAAAGTATCTGAACTCAAAAAGCAAATAATAAATGTCCCAGCATCTGTTATTTTTTAATCACGTCATCCATCTTACTGCAGGGACTGCATGTGCTATGTGTGAGACTAGCCTCGCTGGGATCCAATCCGTTGAGGCCTGGGCTGGCCGTGGACACAGGTGATTGTCTGCCTGGTGGGGATATCATGTGTGTGTATGGATGGGGGGGGGAATCAGAAGGTGTAAATGTTTGTATTCCAGCAGCTCTCCAGGACTGAGAAGCAGGGCCAGGAAGATAAGGTAAGTGAAGCCGGCTAGCAGTCAGAGTAAGTAATGGAAAGAGGAGGGGTTGAGAAAGAGGATGCGATGGAAACAGCACCGCTACACCTGACACACAGTCAGTCTGTCCAGGTGGTAGATGTTTCTAGGATCAGATTACACAACCCTAAAACCTTTATCTCAATTTATAAAAGTAAACATACAAGACCAGTTCTTCTCTCATCTCCACTGGGCCAGTCTACAAACCTCAGCGGAAGACGACCAAACCCAACATTAGAGGTCACATTTTATATTACGAAATTAGGCACATCATTTAAACTAAATCAAAGGAATAGTGAAATATTCTTCCCAGGAACCTTATATGTTACAACCCAGGCCTGAGCACAGCACAGTACATTCAAATCCTTCATTACGAGGGATACATGAAGAACTGTACCGCATTTGTCTCTCCCCATCCTCGCAAAGCAACCACCACAGAGAGCAACAGAGGTAGAGAGAGAGAGAGAGAGAGAGAGAGACAGAGAGAGAGACAGAGAGAGAGAGAGAGAGAGAGAGAGAGAGAGAGAGACAGAGAAAGAGAGAGCGAGGGGGAGAGAGAGATGGAAAGAGGGGAGAGAGAGAAGGCGTAGAGAGAGAGATGGAGAGAGAAGGCGTAGAGAGAGAGATGGAGAGAGAAGGCGTAGAGAGAGAGATGGAGAGAGAAGGCGTAGAGAGAGAGATAAGGCGTAGAGAGAGAGATGGAGAGAGAAAGCGTAGAGAGAGAGATGGAGAGAGAAGGCGTAGAGAGAGAGATGGAGAGAGAAGGCGTAGAGAGAGAGATAAGGTGTAGAGAGAGAGATGGAGAGAGAAAGCGTAGAGAGAGAGATGGAGAGAGAAGGCGTAGAGAGAGAGATAAGGCGTAGAGAGAGAGATGGAGAGAGAAAGCGTAGAGAGAGAGATGGAGAGAGAAGGCGTAGAGAGAGAGATGGAGAGAGAAAGCGTAGAGAGAGAGATGGAGAGAGAAAGCGTAGAGAGAGAGATGGAGAGAGAAGGCGTAGAGAGAGAGATGGAGAGAGAAAGCGTAGAGAGAGAGATGGAGAGAGAAAGCGTAGAGAGAGAGATGGAGAGAGAAGGCGTAGAGAGAGAGATGGAGAGAGAGCTCATGAGCAGTGGAGCTCCCGCATTTTCAGCATGTTTTTACCAGAAGATAGATTTGGATTTAGATAGATTTGGATTTAGATCAATTTTAGATAACCTTCACTCCAAATCAAAACTCCAAACCTACAACCTGAATTTGGACAAAATTACCTGGAAGGATTCCTACGACCAACTATTTTTATTTCCAAGCTATACAGCAAATGTTCTGGCAAACAAACAACAGAATCCTGAAAACACCATCCGACCTGGAACTGAGTGAGTGATGTTTAGACTGAAAATATTTTAAAGCCAAGAACAAAAATATATTACAATGATGTTTTACTTTATAATTCCTTTCCACAGGGCCGTGGGGTGAGAAAGGGATGCAGCTTAAGCCCCAACCTCTTCAACATATATACCAACAAATTAGCGAGGGGACTAGAACAGTCTGTAGCACCCGGCCTCACCCTACTAGAATCTGAAGTCAAATGTCTACTGTTTGCTGATGATCTGGTGCCACTGTTACCAACCAAGGAGGGCCTACAGCAACACCTTGATCTTCCGCACATATTCTGTCAGACCTGGGCCTTGACAGTAAATCTCAGTAAGACAAAAATAATGACTACAAATACAAATGCCATCTAGACACCGTTGCCCTAGAGCACACAAATAACTATACATACCTCGGCCTAAACATCAGCACTACAGGTAACTTCCACAAAGCTGTGAACGAGCTGAGAGACAAGGCAAGAAGGGCCTTCTATCCCATTAAAAGGAACATAAAATTCGACATACCAATTAGGATCTGGCTAAAAATACTTGAATCAGTTATAGAAACCATTGCCCTTTATGGTTGTGAGGTCTGTGGTCTGCTCACCAACCAAGGATTCAGAAAATGGGACAAACATCAAACTGAGACTCCGAGTACAATGTAGAACACAAAATAATGCATGTAGAGCAGAATTGGGCCGATACCTGCTATTATCAAAGTCCAGAAAAAAAACTGTTCAATTCTACAACCACCTAAAAGGAAGCGATTCCCATAACAAAGCCATCACCTACTGAGAGATGAACCTGGATAAGAGTCCCCTAAGCAAGCTAGTCCTGGGGTTCTGTTCACAAACACAACCAGACCCCACAGAGCCCTAGGACAGGACCCAACCAAATCATCAGAAAACAAAAAGATAATTACTTGACACATTGGAAAGAATTAACAAAAAAACTGAACAAACTAGAATGCTACTTAGCCCTAAACAGAGAGTACACAGTGGCAGAATACCTGACCACTGTGACTGACCCAAACTAAAGGAAAGCTTTGACTATGTACAGACTCAGTGAGCATAGCCTTGCTATTGAGAAAATGTTGCAGTAGGCAGATATGGCTCTCAAGAGAAGACAGGCTATGTGCACACTGCCCACAAAATGAGATGGAAACTAAGCTGCACTTCCTAACCTCCTGCCCTATGTATGACCATATTAGAGACACATATTAGACAGATCCCCAAAGAATTTGAAAACAAACCTAATTTTGATAAACTCCCATATCTACTGGGTGAAATACCACAGTGTACCATCACAGCAGCAATATTTGTGACCTATTGCCACAGGAAAAGGGCAACCAGTGGAGAACAAACAGCATTGTAAATATAACCCATATTTATGTTTATTTATTTTACCTTTTGTACTTTAACTATTTGCACATTGTTACAACACTGTATATAGACATAATATGATATTTTAAATGTCTTTATTTTTTTGTAATGTTTACTGTTAATTTGTATTGTTTATTATCTATTTTACTTGCTTTGGCGATGTTAACATATGTTTCCCATGCCAATAAAGCCTTTAAATTGAATTGGAGAGAGAGCAAGTGAGAGAGAGGGGGAGAGAGATATTGGAGAGCGTGAGATGGAGAGAGAGGAGAGAGTGGGGGCAGAGACAGAGATATAGATGCCTGTTCGATTACTCCCTCACTTTGTCACCATTAAATATTCATAGCAACATCTTTGTAAGCTATTGTTAATTACTTGTCGCAACAACAAAGGTCTCAATCTGAAATGAGTTACACTAACCCCCATCAGCATGTTTATAAAGCTAACAGATAGCCAGTGCTATCAGATAAGACACACGCCCAAGCCCCAGCCCACCCATTGAGAGGAAGAGACGAACAAAAGGCCTTGATGGAGACTTCTGAAGTTCGGATGTATTCACTGTTTGGATTAGAGACCTTGTAACACGAGGAAAGGAAATTGACAAGATACATATGATTATGAAAGTGTGTTAGACGTCTGTGCGGAGAAGGACGTGATTATTTATGTGAAGCATTAGGTTGACGTGTGGATCTTGGTGTTTGAAAACATAATCACCTTTGTTATGTGTGTCTGTTGAAATGTTCACACCACCTCGTACAAGTGTTCATAAAATACAACAGAAGTCATTGCCGCAACGCTCATTGGAGCAACGACAAACACAGCTGCACACACAAACACACTGCATGAGGGGGTCCTGATATCCCCACAGCATTATGATAGTGACACGTCTGACATGTTACTGGATCTGCCTGATAAAGTGTTCAAAACTCCTATCTCCAGCCTGTCTGTCGCTCAGGAACCGCATTCCTTTCTGACTCATCATCCTGCTACAATTTCAAACGGCAGACACGGGAGAACACCAGAGTGGTGACAACCTGCCTTTAAACAGCACCACTTTCTACATGCAGGGAGAACACCAGAGTGGTGACAACCTGCCTTTAAACAGCACCACTTTCTACATGCAGGGAGAACACCAGAGTGGTGACAACCTGCCTTTAAACAGCACCACTTTCTACATGCAAGGGAGAACACCAGAGTGGTGACAACCTGCCTTTAAACAGCACCACTTTCTACATGCAGGAGAACACCAGAGTGGTGACAACCTGCCTTTAAACAGCACCACTTTCTACATGCAGGAGAACACCAGAGTGGTGACAACCTGCCTTTAAACAGCACCACTTTCTACATGCAGGGAGAACACCAGAGTGGTGACAACCTGCCTTTAAACTGCACCACTTTCTACATGCAGGGAGAACACCAGAGTGGTGACAACCTGCCTTTAAACTGCACCACTTTCTACATGCAAGGGAGAACACCAGAGTGGTGACAACCTGCCTTTAAACAGCACCACTTTCTACATGCAGGAGAACACCAGAGTGGTGACAACCTGCCTTTAAACAGCACCACTTTCTACATGCAGGAGAACACCAGAGTGGTGACAACCTGCCTTTAAAAACTGCACCACTTTCTACATGCAGGGAGAACACCAGAGTGGTGACAACCTGCCTTTAAACTGCACCACTTTCTACATGCAGGGAGAACACCAGAGTGGTGACAACCTGCCTTTAAACTGCACCACTTTCTACATGCAGGAGAACACCAGAGTGGTGACAACCTGCCTTTAAACTGCACCACTTTCTACATGCAGGGAGAACACCAGAGTGGTGACAACCTGCCTTTAAACAGCACCACTTTCTACATGCAGGGAGAACACCAGAGTGGTGACAACCTGCCTTTAAACTGCACCACTTTCTACATGCAGGGAGAACACCAGAGTGGTGACAACCTGCCTTTAAACTGCACCACTTTCTACATGCAGGGAGAACACCGGAGTGGTGACAACCTGCCTTTAAACTGCACCACTTTCTACATGCAGTGAGAACACCGGAGTGGTGACAACCTGCCTTTAAACTGCACCACTTTCTACATGCAGGGAGAACAAAGTGGGGAAGCAGCAGGAGTTTTGCCACGAGAAGCTTTTATTTACACTTGAATCCAGAGCTAAACTGTGAAGAGGAGGAACCCTGGGCTGTGTGCCTTCGTTTCCCTCTACTGGATCTGACTGCTCTACAGGGGGGGCGTGTTACAGAGACGCACCGTGTCACTACACAAATACAAACCATATTGTCTGTTCAGGTTGTAAAGTTTAGTGTGTGTGTGTGTGTCTGTGCGTGCACGTGTGATCACAAAGTAATATGTAGGCCTAATGCTTTCACTAGCAGTCTTTTCCATTCAGCTGGCTACTTTTTCCATTTCATATTAACTAGGCTACTTTTAATTCACAGAATCCAGGCATTAAAATAGGAATTTAACAATTTAAAGGTATTGACCTTAGTAGGGAATCAACTAAATCTATTGAAAATTATTAATTTGCCCAAGTTTATCATAAGACATGAACAGAATGCATCAAGGGGCAATGAGAAGAGGCAACGAAAATGCCCCGGTCTGTGTGTGTGCAGTGCGCACGTCTACCACTTTGTGTCGATGAAAACAACCTTCTGGTAGATGGAAAGGCTTTCCCTAACACCATCTAACACCATTCAATGTTAAATACAAAGTAGCCTCTGCGTACCTGGCAGAATGATTCTACCATCACATGTGCGCTACAAAAACACAGCTAAACATCAGCCTCTTGCTAGGTGGACAGGTACATGTCTAAATGTTATCCTAGACCTCAAAATTGGTCTCCTGATGTGGTTTATGCACTGTTGTGGACTTGGAACACCCAATTATTTTTACACATACAGTGCCTTGCGAAAGTATTCGGCCCCCTTGAACTTTGCGACCTTTTGCCACATTTCAGGCTTCAAACATAAAGATATAAAGCTGTATTTTTTTGTGAAGAATCAACAACAAGTGGGACACAATCATGAAGTGGAACAACATTTATTGGATATTTCAAACTTTTTTAACAAATCAAAAACTGAAAAATTGGGCGTGCAAAATTATTCAGCCCCCTTAAGTAATACTTTGTAGCGCCACCTTTTGCTGCGATTACAGCTGTAAGTCGCTTGGGGTATGTCTCTATCAGTTTTGCACATCGAGAGACTGAAATGTTTTCCCATTCCTCCGTGAAAACAGCTCGAGCTCAGTGAGGTTGGATGGAGAGCATTTGTGAACAGCAGTTTTCAGTTCTTTCTACAGATTCTCGATTGGATTCAGGTCTGGACTTTGACTTGGCCATTCTAACACCTGGATATGTTTATTTTTGAACCATTCCATTGTAGATTTTGCTTTATGTTTTGGATCATTGTCTTGTTGGAAGACAAATCTCCGTCCCAGTCTCAGGTCTTTTGCAGACTCCATCAGGTTTTCTTCCAGAATGGTCCTGTATTTGGCTCCATCCATCTTCCCATCAATTTTAACCATCTTCCCTGTCCCTGCTGAAGAAAAGCAGGCCCAAACCATGATGCTGCCACCACCATGTTTGACAGTGGGGATGGTGTGTTCAAGTTGATGAGCTGTGTTGCTTTTACGCCAAACATAACATTTTGCATTGTTGCCAAAAAGTTCAATTTTGGTTTCATCTGACCAGAGCACCTTCTTCCACATGTTTGGTGTGTCTCCCTGGTGGCTTGTGGCAAACTTTAAACGACACTTTTTATGGATATCTTTAAGAAATGGCTTTCTTCTTGCCACTCTTCCATAAAGGCCAGATTTGTGCAATATACGACTGATTGTTGTCCTATGGACAGAGTCTCCCACCTCAGCTGTAGCTCTCTGCAGTTCATCCAGAGTGATCATGGGCCTCTTGGCTGCATCTCTGATCAGTCTTCTCCTTGTATGAGCTGAAAGTTTAGAGGGACGGCCAGGTCTTGGTAGATTTGCAGTGGTCTGATACTCCTTCCATTTCAATATTATCGCTTGCACAGTGCTCCTTGGGATGTTTAAAGCTTGGGAAATCTTTTTGTATCCAAATCCGGCTTTAAACTTCTTCACAACAGTATCTCGGACCTGCCTGGTGTTTTCCTTGTTCTTCATGATGCTCTCTGCGCTTTTAACGGACCTCTGAGACTATCACAGTGCAGGTGCATTTATAAGGAGACTTGATTACACACAGGTGGATTGTATTTATCATCATTCGTCATTTAGGTCAACATTGGATGATTCAGAGATCCTCACTGAACTTCTGGAGAGAGTTTGCTGCACTGAAAGTAAAGGGGCTGAATAATTTTGTACGCCCAATTTTTCAGTTTTTGATTTGTTAAAAAAGTTTGAAATATTCAATAAATGTCGTTCCACTTCATGATTGTGTCCCACTTGTTGTTGATTCTTCACAAAAAAATACAGTTTTATATCTTTATGTTTGAAGCCTGAAATGTGGCAAAAGGTCGCAAAGTTCAAGGGGGCCGAATACTTTCGCAAGGCACTGTATGTGTATATGTGTGTATGTATATATATATATATTTATATATGTGTATATATATATATATATATTTATATATGTGTATATATATATATATATATATATTTATATATATGTGTATATATATATATATATATATATATATATTATATATATGTATATATATATATATTTATATATATATATTTATATATTTATATATGTGTATATATATATATATATATATTTATATATGTGTATATATATATATTTATATATATATTTATATATAGAGGGACGGCCAGGTCTTGGTATATATATATATATATATATATACACATTTAAAACGTGTGATTTAAGAGTGAAAATCTGAAATGGGAAAACCTAATCTGGGAAAAACTTAAACCTAAATGGAATTTAGGAAAAAACAAAACGGAATCATGCAAAAAAATAAAACAGCTTCTATAGGGCCCTAATGATCATTTTAGGTTAATTTAGTTCTGTAAAATCAGAAAGATATAATACTTAAGACTGGTATAACCCATTTACTTTTTCAATGTAGCCTTACATTTTTTTAAGCTAATGTGGGCTATTTATATTTTTCTGTTTTAATAAATTACATCATTTCAACAACAAACATCATTGTGGCAATTCATATATTGCAGTAAAACTGTAAATAAAAATGTAATCTCAAGAGAAGACAGGTTAAATGTTTAAAAAGGTTCAACGTCAATGTCTTTTGTCTTTAATTGTCATGTCTACTCCCACTCCGGCGCTCGACGGCACCGGTCTACTAACCACAGGTCCTGGCAACCCACCATTATGCACACCTGGACTTCATCACTCCCTGATTACTTCCCCTTCATCGAGCACTCCGTTGTATCACCCATGAGGTAATATGGTTTCCTGTTTTCATGTTTAGACGCTACTCCTGTTTTTATATTCACTCTGTTCGTACCTATTAAACTCACCGACTGCACCTGCTTCCTGAACTCTCTGTCACATTATTGTCTTGTCCGTTATGTGTCGGACCCTGTGAGACTAGCTGTCGCTAATGGGGATCCTAATAAATCAAATCAAATGCTCTCTTACTTAGAAAATAGTCCTGATCATATAGGTCTAGACGTAGACGATATCCAAAACAACAAACACTACACAGAATGCATACATGTTCTGTCATTTAAATTGTAATGTAATGTCTTTCTAAACAACACCACAACATTTTTTTCCAATAGGGGACGTAAACGCAATAATGTATTCAATCATTTCGCTGTGTTTTTCGGGTTGGAATAAAGGCATTAGAATATACCAGAGGCCACCAAAATAGAGCTTCTTCTGCAAAACAAATGGAACTCTAGCCTGGCTGGCTACTTGTTCTATTTGGCTGGCTACTCCATGTACTTGTGGAAAACAGTGCAACACGTGACTATATTTGTGTATGAGTTGTGAACAGTGAGTTGGGGTAGTGGTGTAACTCTAACCTATGTATTTGGTAGACGGTGTAAACACGGGAGCCTACATGGATTGGGATAATATCCAGTTTGTTCCCCCTCGCCTGCAACACAATTTCTTCCAATTGACCTCCCTGCCACCGGCACAATCACTCTCGACTGGAGACACGATTGCCCCAGAATACGGAGCAGCAGCGAGCCTAGCTGCCGAGCTCCACCAAGGAGCCAGAGAGAGGTGGGACAGAGGAAACACCAGCAGGCAGAAATGAGATGAATTAGAGAGCCAGAGGGAGGAGGCATGGCGAGGTGAGGGAGCGCATTTTTTTTTGCACTATGGTGGCAGTGACAAAGCACAACAATTAAGAGATCAGCTCGGGAGGAAAATCGAATCTTTAAGGACGGTGGCCGTTTGTTTTAATTTGCATGTGGTTTTAGTTTTGGTCAGGATGACGTGATGGACGTGGTAATAGATACAGACTGACATTAGTAGAGTGTGTGTGTGTGTGTGTGTGTGTGAGATTATTTGTTTCTATTTGTGTGCATTCTGTAAATGCAGAATGATCTTTTAGCCCATAGCGAATGCACGATACGCTAATACAAACATGAGGGAATCACCCTGCGGCCAGTGAGTACATTTATGGGGGCAAAAGCCCTAGCCAAAGGCTAAAAAGCTTTACAACGCCAAAGGATTTCCAATCAAAATAAAGGTTGGGAGCCCTTTAAGAGTAAAGCTGAGCGGAGCAGCACTCTCTAGTAATAGGATTAGCAGGAGTCAGGAGCATGGAGCATAGTCACTCAGCTCTTTATGAAGCAGAAAGCGCTGAGACTGAGAAGCATCTCAGTTTTGCTCCGCCACGGCCCCATGCAGTTCTGCTGATGGAGGGGAAAGTAACTGCAGCCCTGCTCTCTTGGCTTGGTGAGCATGGCCTGTTGAACTCCCACTGACACACAAATGAATACCCGGATGCACACACACACACACACACACACACACACACACACACACACACACGACTGAGAAAGAGAGAAAAAGTAATCATGTCAAAACCGCCTCATCAGAATGGTGGCTGGGGGGCGGGAAAGAATGATACCGAAATAGAAAAATAGAATCAGACGGAGAAGGTAGATTTAACGAGAGCGAGAGAGCGAGGAGTGAAAATGAGTAATATGTAGACAGTAATGAATTGATGGCCTCCGGCTTATCTCTCATTCTCTCTCCATTCAACACAAACTGCTGACTCAAACATGTTCCACTATACTCACCAGTCCCCTGTCCTCCCCTCCCCTCTTCTCTCCTTCCTCCCTTCTCTCCACCCTGCCAATGGCTAAGCTCTGAGACCTGTACTTCTCATTTCTTTAGATGTTAAATTAAATTGTTGCAATGCATCAGTGAGTTCATTTTTCCTGTTGAAAATTACTCTCCGATCTGCTCAGCACATGGAAAGTATGAGACCAGGGCACCTGGGCTTTCAGACCAAACACTTTCTTTTTTTTTTAAACATGGAGGAGAGAGTCGTTGATTTTGTTCTGGCCTTAGTACCCCACCTTTGCCTCTCTCCTGCTCAGCTGATTTTGAGAGAAGCAGGGGGTCGAGCTCACTCCCCTCTGGAGGGTGTACGTACATACATAGTGTGTGTATGCATGTTTGTGTATGTGTCTGTGCATGCATGTCTTTGTAAGTGGATCACTTTGCTATGACCAAATAGCCTGGACTAGAGGACACATCCCTGCTCCCAGCACACAGATCGGGGAACTAATACATTCTAAAAGCTTTAACAAGAGCAAGGTATTGTGTTTCATTTGAAAACAGCATAACAGTTTGTAAAAGCAGAATATTTCAGGTCATCCCACCCCCTATCAACGTTCTGCATATCCCCGACCAACCTTTCTGCAACCACACACTGCAAAAGAGAATTACCCTTCATGCACCACTACCAAACAACCCCTTTCGCTGAGCTATCTGAGAACATTTGGAAGGCTGGAAGCATCCAGACTCATTCCACGTAGTGTCTCAGGCAGCAGAAGCAACAACCGCTGGGAATAGAACCGGAGGAAGAGAGCTGAGGAAAGGATGATGAGAAGAGTGAGTGATGAAATTGAACAGAGATTTAATTCAACTCTGTGGAGATGGAGGCTTAATGTATATAAATGTGGCGTGAGGAGAGGGGTGAAGAGGGAGAGGCAGCAGGGGATCATTGTACCTCACAGAGGAGCACAGACATAATGCAACATCATTCAATACTTTACAGCCACAGTAGTGAAGCCCTGCAGAGAGAGAGAAAGAGCAGTTCTCTGTCTGTTTTTGTTCCTTATGGGGTCGGAAGGAGCTGATTGTTCACGACAGGGACAGAAAAACACGAACATAAAAACACCCATTGCAGCTTTGTAGGAAGTCTTCTTTTGACTGTCAAAACAAATGTGTGCTGAGCGCTAAACACAGACATTACAATCGGTTCATACTAAGACCTTGTTTATCAGCGGCTAAACCACACAAGAGAGAAGCCTAAAGAAAGAAGAAGCTAAATGTAAGACTACAGAGTGGAGCTGAAAGTCTTTAATGTCATACAGCATTGAAAGCCCTCCATTTCACAGTAAAATAGGGGCATTGGGAGCTTTATCCTTTTAGTTTAGCCACAAAAAGGCTTAAGTCCAAGAGCGACCATTACAAATATAGCGCTGAATGAATGGTTTAACATTGTACATTTGACAAGGTCTTTTCATGAGGGCACGGCAGACTGTGTGTGTATGTGTATGTATGTGTGTGTGTGTGCATGTGCCCATATGTCTGTCTGTGCCCATAATGTATATGTGAGCATACAGTGTGTCTGTGCACACATCCATCCATACAGCTCAGACAACCAGCCTCTGTGCCTGGCTATGGGCCCTCATGTGTCAAATCTGGGGCATGCCTTGACACGCTGGTCTGGCTCTCCCACTGGTTCCCACTGGCGTTCCATCTCCGTTTCTGTCTGCGTCTCTCTCTCTCTCTACAGTCCCAGTCACACACTGACACTTTGTTCCCTGTCACTCTCTGCCACGACGTGCCAGGAAAACAAAACCAGACCCACCCAATCACAGATTACTTCGTGCACATACACACACACACACACACACTCTTCAATAAACTATCCTGCTTGAATGAAGAGGCAGTGAGCTATTGCTCAGAGAGCAAGGGAGGGGAGAGCAACAGAGAGGGGGAGAGATAGAGACAGGAAGAGAAATTGAGAAAATAAGGTAGGATAAAGAATATAGAGGGAAGAATTCATGAGATAAGATGAAAGACAGACCTTGACACAAATGAAGGAAGAGAACAGGAAGAGGAAGAGAACAGGAAGGTCAAAGAACAGAGAGAGTGGAAAGCAAAATGGAGAGAGAGAAAGAGTGTGCTGAGTGGCCTCTGGTCCGTTTGACATTCCTCTGCCCGTCTTATCATAGTGTCTTGTCCGGCTAGTCAACTGTGCCGCTTCGCTATTCAAAAGCCTCTCACACAGCTTAAGGAACACAGGGAACTCTTTGTCGCTCTCTATTTCTCTCTATATCACTTTCTGGGACAATCGGACATACTTTTGACAAGGAAGGGAGCGCTGAGTGCTTTTACCACTATCCTATCAGCTACTTGGAAAGCCTTCCCTATAGAAATTTAGTCTGTCATGGATAGCTGTTGTTTTTCATTGTCTGAGGCAACTGAGACACACTAAATGTGTACTGTACAACTGTAGCAAGAGAATAGTTTGAATAGATGATGCACATTACGCAGACCATATATCTAACGTCTAAATAACCATATGTTTTTTCAACCACGTGTATGAATACCCACTAAATGCAGTAGGCCTACCCCACCATAACCTCACCTATCATATCCTACCCATAGGACTAAAAAGGCTAACTCTAGGCCCAGTCCCATTGAGCCCTTCTATCTGGGATAAGTCCAGGCCTCTCCTATGTTATCCCATGTCACCCCTCTCCTCCTTCCAGTTACAGCTTGCATCCACTTCAAGGCCATGGTACTTACCTACAGAGCAGCAAGAGGCACTGCCCTGCTTTACCTTCGGGCTATGCTCAAATCCTACACCCCAAACTGAGCACTCTGTCCTGGCACCCCCAATGGTGGAACCAGCTTCCTCATGAAGCTAGGACAACAGAGTCCGTGACCATCTTCCGTACCCATCTTCAAAGGGTATCTTAAATAATCCCACCCCTCCTCGCACCCCCTT
This sequence comes from Oncorhynchus tshawytscha, assembly GCF_018296145.1. Lineage (NCBI taxonomy): Eukaryota > Metazoa > Chordata > Actinopteri > Salmoniformes > Salmonidae > Oncorhynchus > Oncorhynchus tshawytscha. Next base: position 25,665,972 of record NC_056450.1, on the reverse strand, counting down.
CTCACCCTCCCCCAGAATGTTATAAAAAATAAAGCATTTTGTGAACCAACAGTCGCACTTTACTTTTTTTACTAGCTCTGAATTTGCTGATTGTTACTTTATTGAGGAAAATATTTGTAGTTGTTGATAGATGCACCAACTCGCCCTGGATAACAGAGTCGGCTAAATTACTCAAATGTCAATGTAAATGTAGGCACTTCCTCTGAGCTAACTCTAGGCCCTTTCCCTGGGCTAACTCTAGGCTCAGTACCATATCTCCAGGGTAAAGAGACAGAGGACCACAGCAGAGCTATTAAAGACATGGAGAGAGTTTAATTAAACAATGCTAATTAACTGCTAATTAAAGGCTTTCCAATGAAAATAACCTGCTAATTACCTAGCTAGACTGGAGGAGAGAGAGAACGAACAGAGCACAATAACAGGAGAGGAGAGGAGATAAGAGGAGATGAGAGGGGAGAAGAGGAGAGGAGAGGGGAGAAGAGGAGAGGAGAGGGGAGAAGAGAAGATGAGAGGGGAGAAGAGGAGAGGAGAGGGGAGAAGATAAGAGGAGATGAGAGGGAGAAGAGGAGATGAGAGGGGAGAAGAGGAGATGAGAGGGGAGAAGAGGAGAGGAGAGGAGATAAGAGGAGATGAGAGGGGAGAAGAGGAGATGAGAGGGGAGAAGAGGAGATGAGAGGGGAGAAGAGGAGAGGAGAGAAGAGGAGAGGAGAGGGGAGAAGAGGAGATGAGAGGGGAGAAGAGGAGATGAGAGGGGAGAAGAGGAGATGAGAGGGGAGAAGACTAGAGGAGAGGGGAGAAGAGGAGAGGAGAGGAGAGGAGAGGGGAGAAGAGGAGAGGAGAGGGGAGAAGAGGAGATGAGAGGGGAGAAGAGGAGAGGAGAGGGAGAGGGGAGAAGAGGAGAGGGGAGAAGAGGAGATAAGAGGAGAGGGGAGAAGAGGAGATAAGAGGAGAGGAGAGGGGGAGAAGAGGAGATAAGAGGAGGAGAGGGGAGAAGAGGAGATAAGAGGAGAGGGAGAAGAGGAGATAAGAGGAGAGGAGAGGGGAGAAGAGGAGATAAGAGGAGAGGGGAGAAGAGGAGATAAGAGGAGAGGAGAGGGGAGAAGAGAAGATAAGAGGAGAGGAGAGGGGAGAAGAGGAGATAAGAGGAGAGGAGAGGGGAGAAGAGGAGATAAGAGGAGAGGAGAGGGGAGAAGAGGAGACAAGAGGAGAGGGGAGAAGAGGAGATAAGAGGAGAGGAGAGGGGAGAAGAGAAGATAAGAGGAGAGGAGAGGAGAGGGGAGAAGAGGAGATAAGAGGAGAGGAGAGGGGAGAAGAGGAGACAAGAGGAGAGGGGAGAAGAGGAGATAAGAGGAGAGGAGAGGGGAGAAGAGGAGATAAGAGGAGAGGAGAGGGGAGAAGAGGAGATAAGAGGAGAGGAGAGGGGAGAAGAGGAGATAAGAGGAGAGGAGAGGGGATAAGAGGAGAGAAGAGGAGAGGAGAGGGGAGAAGAGGAGATAAGAGGAGAGGAGAGGGAGATAAGAGGAGATAAGAGGAGAGGAGAGGGGAGAAGAGGAGACAAGAGGAGAGGGGGAGAAGAGGAGATAAGAGGAGAGGAGAGGGGAGAAGAGAAGATAAGAGGAGAGGAGAGGAGAGGGGATAAGAGGAGAGGAGAGGGGAGAAGAGGGAGATAAGAGGAGACAAGAGGAGAGGGGAGAAGAGGAGATAAGAGGAGAGGAGAGGGGAGAAGAGGAGACAAGAGGAGAGGGAGAGGGGAGAAGAGGAGATAAGAGGAGAGGAGAGGGGAGAAGAGGAGATAAGAGGAGAGGAGAGGGGAGAAGAGGAGATAAGAGGAGAGGAGAGGAGATAAGAGGAGAGGAGAGGAGAGGGGAGAAGAGGAGATAAGAGGAGAGGAGAGGGAAGAAGAGGAGATAAGAGGAGAGGAGAGGGGAGAAGAGGAGATAAGAGGATGGCTAAGCTCTGAGACCTGTACTTGGCTAAGCTCTGAGACCTACACTTTATCTTACTCCTCCTCCTCTTCCTGCCTGTGTCTTTCTCTATATGAAGGCGGAGATATAGAATAGAGAGAAGGAACCCTCCTGGATGTTGAGAGAAAAAGCTAACACGTTGGATTACACTATCCCTTTCTCTCCATGTCTGTCTCTCTCGCTCTCTGTCTCTCTCTCTCTTCCTCACTCTCTGTCTTTCACACTGTGAATAACAATTAAGTCTGTGTTCGAAAGCAGCCCTCTACGTGTGGACTATGACTCAGTGGGTTGTCACCCCCTTCACCCCCCGCCCACCCTGACAGGTATGTAGCCATGACGGGGTTCCCACCACAGTGAGAGCGCCCGTGACCTGGCCGACAGGATCACTGCCACCGAGACACTGCATGTGTCACCAGGATCTGAGCACCGCAGCTGTGATGGGATACAGGCGAGAGAGAGAGCCGAGCTGAGCCCACACTCCGACAGAGATGGAGGGAGGCATGAGCGACACTAGGAATTATATAAGTGTGAAATCTCTACTGATAGACAAAAAGGGCCAGAGGCCTGCTAGATAAGACAGATGGATAGGAGATGCCTGCAAGAGGAAGGGGAAGAGAGAGAGAGAGAGAGAGAGAGAGAGAGAGAGAGAGATGGGAAAACAAAAGCATAGGGAGACAGATTGGAATAGAAATGCTGGTGGTTGGACGTGGAGATGCTGATGGATGGCCAGATAGAGCCAGCAGGTGTGGAATATGGAACATGCACGGCTAGAGCCAGTGATGGAGCGGAGAGAGAGCGAGAGAGAGAGAGATCGATAGATAGGGACGCCCTGGTACTGTTTCTCTTCCCTTTGATCCTTTCCTCGCCACTAAAGAGATTATCAGTTTCGCAGCGACGCCTCAATTAAGTGGGGAACGGAAAACGCTTCACTCTTGTCTCTTTTTGCTCTTGAGCATTTCTCCTCAGAACTCCCTTTAACATCTAGTAGTCTAAAGGTTCTATACGGCTAATCTGAAGGGACAATGTTGCACAGATGATCCCCGTTTGTGGCGCTTTGTCACAATGGTATACAGTACACAGGCTGTAACAGTTTTCGTCGTCAGATGAGGAAGAGTAGTCGGACCAAAGCGCAGCGTGGTAAGTGTTCATGTTTGTTTATTGAACTGAACACTAATACAACATAACAAGAGAATAAATGAAACTGAAACAGTCCTGTAAGGTGCAAACCACTAAACAGAAAATAACTACCCACAAAACCCATGTAGGAAAAAGCTACCTAAGAATGGTTCCCAATCAGAGACAACGATAGACAGCTGTCCCTGATTGAGAACCATACCCGGCCAAAACAAAGACATACAAAACATAGAAAAATGACATAGAATGCCCACCCAAATCACACCCTGACCAAACCAAAAGAGACACATAAAAAGCTCTCTACGGTCAGGGCATGACACAGGCAGAACAGCTAACAGTTTCTTCGACTAACATACCTGCAAGCTTACTTACAGTATGTCACCAGGTAAAACTCAACTGGTACACATATACTGTATTTACAAATGTGTCCATCTCTCTCACAAAATCAAATAAAGCTGATGGTTAGTTTGAAGCGCTATAGCTAACAAGGCACTTCAAATGATGGAGTTTGTCTATCCTGGAGAATACTAATAGAGGTCTCATTTTCTTGTCAGGAGAGGCAGAGTGAAGGATCTGGGGTGGAGGGAGGGAAGGAAGGAAGGAGGGGGACTATATGTAGTGGCTGGTAAAGATAGATCTCGTAGCAGGAAAAGCTAAAAACATTCTTCTCTCACTCCCCACACCAAGCAGAAGGGGACACACGCAAGCATACATGCACGTACACACACACACAGAATAAATGAGAATGAACAGGCAATACATCATTCACAATTCAGTACAGAACGGAGATCCAGCTAGAAGAGCCAGTACAACCTCTGGAGGAAGCCCTGGCTGCAAAACACACACTACTCTGTTGTCACGACGTGCCCCAGGGGGCCATGGCTTAACGGCTCCAACCTCCACACTTGGCCGTGACTGCAAAGCACTCTGGGAGGGGACGGCTTAACCAGGAGGGTGGATCAATAGACCCCCTGCTGAGGGACAGGACTGGGGCTTCACACTCCACCAGAGCACCAGCTACACACAGTGGAAAACACATCATAAATACACACACACACACACACACAAGCACACACACAGGCCAGGATCAGAGTTTCACGGTCAACCAGCACACGAGGTACACATAAAACACACTACATACTGTAAACACACATAGTCTTGCGCAAGCCTTTGGAACACTTTTCTCCCCCTATGTGTAAGTACAGATAATAGTCCACTATGGTTAGAGAGAGTATTGAATCGAGGACACGAGATGGAAATTATATGGGTACATGAAGGGATTGAAAACGGAGGAGTTCAATCCCAAAATAAATCAATGTGAGGCCTATATAAATAAATGCATCCATTCTGATTGAATTTTAAGTGTAAAATCTATAATTCTCTATCTTGTTTAAACTAGACAGCGGCCAGGCATGAGCTGCATTAATGGCAGAGCAAATCCAGAGCCTTCTGTCGGCTGCTGTGCATTGCTCGAACCCTAATGATGGAATCGTATTGCGAGGCATACGAAGCTGCCGCTGCCCTAAATGCTGGCCTGCCGAGACCTCCATCTAAATGACATAGGTAGACAAAGACCATTTCCATTTTATCCCTCTCTCTCTCTCAGGGTTTAGAAGCAAATGGCTCGCGTGATTAATTTTCTCATTTTTTTTTAAATCCGAATGCCTCAAATGTAATGTTGTTCCAGGGGAATTGGTCCATGTGTGGAGCTACTAGTGATGAGTGATTAACCGAAAAAAACTAATTGTCGTTGCACTCAATGTGCATTTCCTATAGAGATAAAATAGATCAAGCCTGAATGTGGTAATTAAATACAATGACCATAATCCATTGCGCGCCTGCTTAAACTGGTTCCGGTCTGTGCAGCGCAAGACATGGAGACTGAGAGAAGAGAGAGCGTGCAATCCAGAGAGATAGAAAGCAGTTGCTTTACCAGCCTGACAATACTTTTTTATTTTATTTAACCAGGCAAGTCAGTTAGGAACAAATTCTTACTTACAATGATGGCCTACCCCAGCAACACTGGGCCAATTGTGCACCAACCTATGGGACTCCCAATTACAGCCAGATGTGATACAACTCAGATTCAAACCAGGGTCTGTAGTGATGTCTTTTGCATTGAGATGCAATGCCTTAGACCGCTGCGCCACTCGGGAACCCAAAGATCTAAGTCAGTGGTGACCAACTGGTCTATCGCGATCAACTGGTTGATCTCCAAGCTATTCCTAGTCTATCAACATTTCTGTAAAAAACCCAACGATAATGTCTTGAGTTCCAATTTGTTCATTTCTTTCATGCTGTTGACGTTAGGTGCACTTAATTCAGCAGGCCTAATGCTGGGAAGGCAAAGATTTCCCATTTTGAACCATTTCATGTGCCTGAAGGAAGAACGCCTACCCAGCAGGCACAGAGAGAAAATCAATCCTCACCTAGGCCTACAGCTGCCCAATCAGATAGCTCAGATCACCACATCTGCAGTTTCCTTTGACTGTAAAAAGAAGCCTTGAACATCATGTGTGTTTCAAAAAATGTAAAACTATGACTAGAGAGCGACTCAACGAATACAGCAAAGAGCTGGTGTTTTTATGAGTAAGTTCATGTTGAAGTATTTATTCAGCACTGTCAACACTTTGTTCAACACTTTTATAAATCATAATAACAACATTGTGTGTTTCGATAAGCTTGGATTGTTATTGTTTGAGGCTTATGTTTTTTTTATATCAAGGAATATTTAACTTTCTCTGGTCATTGGAGTAACACCAGAAGTTTTGCAGTGCGACTTAAGTTTCGCCATCAGATGGAAGACAGTGTCCCTTTACTCTGCAGAGGGAGGGAGAAAGGAGGGATGGTGAGCCGGGTGAGAGACAGCCTCACCACTGCTCCCTCCCTCCCCTCAGACTGACCATCAGATGGAAGACAGTGTCCCTTTACTCTGCAGAGGGAGGGAGAAAGGAGGGATGGTGAGCCGGGTGAGAGACAGCCTCACCACTGCTCCCTCCCTCCCCTCAGACTGACCATCAGATGGAAGACAGTGTCCCTTTACTCTGCAGAGGGAGGGAGAAAGGAGGGATGGTGAGCCGGGTGAGAGACAGCCTCACCACTGCTCCCTCCCTCCCCTCAGACTGACCATCAGATGGAAGACAGTGTCCCTTTACTCTGCAGAGGGAGGGAGAAAGGAGGGATGGTGAGCCGGGTGAGAGGCAGCCTCACCACTGCTCCCTCCCTCCCCTCAGACTGACCATCAGATGGAAGACAGTGTCCCTTTACTCTGCAGAGGGAGGGAGAAAGGAGGGATGGTGAGCCGGGTGAGAGGCAGCCTCACCACTGCTCCCTCCCTCCCCTCAGACTGACCATCAGATCTAGGCCATCAGTCCAGTAAAAGAAAAAGCTAATTATTATGCTCACTCATTTGTGCCTCACAGGTAATAGACAAATGATCTATTACTGCCGAAGGCCAGCATCCCAGAGTTTTTTCTTTGCATCTCTGCCATCCCGGAGTCACCTCTTCACTGTTGATATTGAGACTGGTGTTTTGTGGTTACTATTTAATGAAGCTGCCAGTTGAGGGCTTGTGAGGCGCCTGTTTCTCAAACTAGACACTAATGTACTTGTCCTCTTGCTCAGTTGTGCACCGGGGCCTCCCAGTCCTCTTTCTATTCTGGTTAAAGCCAGTTTGCGCTGTTCTATGAAGGGAGTAATACACAGCGTTGAAACGAGATCTTCAGTTTCTTGGCAATTTCTTGCATGGAATAGCCTTAATTTCTCAGAACAAGAATAGACTGACGAGTTTCAGAAGAAAGTCCTTTGTTTCTAACCATTTTGAACCTGTAATCTAACCCACAAATGCTGATGCTCCAGATACTCAATTGGTCTAAAGAAGGACAGTTGTATTGCTTATTTAAATCAGAATAACAGTTTTCAGCTGTGCTAATGTCGGGTTCACCTTGGGGTTATGATAGGGGCTGTACTAAATGTTTTATGTATTATAATAATTGATTATGCTTATGTTGTATTCATAGAAGGGGAGGGGTTATAAGACCCCTCCCTCCTTACATTTATTGGGTCCTATACTACAGATTAACAATATATATATATATATATATATATTTCTTCATTGTAATTTTTAATATTGCTCCACAGTCTTTTCTAGTCTCTGCCTCTTATAAAGAAACGGTCTAGAGAGATGTGTGACTGTGAGACAGAACTCTGCAGGGGAGTGAGTGTAAGAGATAAGAGACTAGTCAGACATTCCACTATATATCAACTTGGGGAGTGGACATTTACTGCAGAGCCTTTAGATAACACTGAAACTCTTGTTTGTATAGTTGTGTAGGCATGGGTTTGGTCTCATGAGCAGAAGGTAATGACGTAGGCAGTGACATCACTAAGATATATGACTGCAGGCATTATAAGACAACTCGGACCCTTTTCTATTTTGCAGAACTTACTCTGAAACATGCGTGCTATGTTCCTGTTGTCAGAACAAACCCCAACACTAACATAATTGCAAAAAGGTTATCTAATGATTAATTAGCCTTTTAAAATGCTAAACTTGGATTAGCTAACACAAAACGTGCCATTGGAACACAGGAGAGATGGTTGCTGATAATGGGCCTCTGTACTCCTATGTAGATATTCCTGTAACAGTATTCGTCGTTGGAAGAAGAGGAATCATCAGACCAAAATGCAGCGTGGTAAGTGTTTTATTACAACTGAACACTATAACAAAAATAAACAAGAGAATACCCGAAACAGTCCTGTAAGGTGAAAACACTAAACAGAAAGTAACTACCCACAAAAACCCTGTGGGAAAAAGTGACCTAAGTATGGTTCCCAATCAGAGACAACGATAGACAGCTGTCCCTGATTGAGAACCATACCCAGCCAAAACAAAGAAATACAAAAACGAAGAAAAAGGAACATAGAATGCCCACCCAAATCACACCAAACCAAAAGAGACATAAAAAGCTCTAAGGTCAGGGCGTGACAATTCCATAAAAATCAGTCGTTTCCAGCCACAGCCATTTACAACATTAACCATGTCTACACTGTATTTCTGATACATTTTATGTTATTTTAATGGACGAAAAAAAAGATTCTGTCAAAAACAAGGACATTTCTTAGTGACCCCAAACGTTTGAACGGTAGTGTATACTGTGATAATTCTTTAATAATCTAACCGAAACTGAACCGACCTCAAAAAGTACTAATCGCTCAGCACTAGGAGCTACTGCTTCTACAGCCCAGTTCTATACACCCTGGGGTGATCAAATGGATTTATAATCATTTGAATGTTCCACCTCCAAATGAGCAACAATGGGGCGCTACGAAGCGATCTGTCAAAAAAACACAAGTATTCCAGTTCAGGAGGTAGGGGGTGCACGTGCAGGCCTATGTGCCTGTGCGCGCATAGTAATGACACATGCGTTCAGGTAGTGGAGGTCCATTGTTATAATGTAAAGAGCGTATTTTTTGTGTGTTGCACTCAACAATGTCCAACAGCCATGCGGCTGGACAATGGATTGAGGTCAGACAATGAAAACACAGAGGAAAAAAACATTTGAGAGATAGAATCAGCTTTTGGGAAAAAAAATATTCCCTCTTACACTCTCTGCGTGAGATTTGGTCTCCCATGGCCTACAATAAGTCCATGTTACAGATTTATATGGTGCTGGAAGGGGATCATAATCCACTTGTCCTGAGGGGATAAGGTTAAGTACCAGGATTGGTCAGTCACACACCTATATACAGTAAACTACCTCTATAACCCTACCCTCTATTGGATCCCTGGATCTAGGGACAAGCAGAGGGAGAGAAAGAGCCTGGCTGTGACAGCCGTCCATCCAGGATAGATAGAGTAAGTTGGGGCTGGGGATCCTAAATGCACTCTTTTCCTGGTGCTGGTCTGTATTAAATACACATTGTTTGGATCAGGACAGACAGATTACACACAGACGCAATCCCCAGCTGACATCCACATAACATCCACACATATTGCAGTGTCACACCCTGACCTTAGAGATCCCTGTTTATTCTCTATATTTTGGTTAGGTTAGGGTGACTAAGGTGGGTACTCTAGTTTTGTATATCTATGTTTTCTTTTTTCTTTCTTGGCCTAGTATGGTTCCCAATCAAAGGCAGCTGTCTATTGTTGACTGATTGGTGATCATACTTAGGCAGCCCTTTTTCCCACCTTCAGTTGTGGGATCTTGTCTTTGTTTGGTTGCATGTATTTTTGCACGACGAAGCTTTTCGTTCGTTGTATTGTTGCATGTCAGTGAGACTAACCTGGATAAAGTAATGTTGAAAATAATAATTGTATTGTTTGTTTGAGTCATCAGCATGCCACTTTTCCCTTTTACTTCTAATGATACATTAGCACAGTCCAGCTAGCACATAATATTCTGAGAACCATATGTTTCTTAGAGCTTGGTTAGAGCGTGGTTGTCCTATGGTTATTTTTCATGCAACCTTCCGACAACATTCTGGGAATGGTAAAGGATAATTGCTTAGCTTTGGAACTTGACAAAATAATTTATTTCATTACCTTAACAGAGCGTTTCCTAAAAGTTCAAACATGGTTACATTTAATAAAAATGTTGGTAATGTTCTAGGAAAATTCTCTAACCGGTTTGACATTGGGAATGTTCTCAAATAGTTCAAGACGTTAAGAAACAACGTTCTTCTGTGGGAATTTCATTGCTTCAGCATAATGTTTTGTGCAGGTTTCCTCAAGGTTTTTATTTACTTACTCAGAACATTAAGAAAACTTTCCATAAAAACCACAAGAAAACATTAGTAACGTTCAAAAAACATTCTAATGATATTTCAAATCTACATTCTGTTCTTAGCATCAACAAAACTCTCCTTAAGTGTGTTCAGGTGCGTTGGTTGCACACGCCAATTGGCCACACCTGATCCTAGTGAGTGCTTGTTTCCTTTGAAATTGGGTCTGTTTGAATAGACTAAAATCAACAGCTTTATATGAGTTACAATAAAGCTCCATCCTGGTGGCGCAGTGGACTATTTCCATGGACAGAAAACAGAAGATCATAGGTTTGATTCTCACTGACCCTGTGCTGTAATAAAAATGCATGTGTTTGCATGATTAATGCCTAAGCAAATTAATTTCCGTGTGTCCCATCTGTGCTTGGAGTTCCAAACAGTTACCCTAAGCTAGCAGTGTTATTAAAAATCTTATTGAAACATGTTCTCAGAACGTTATTTTATTACATTCAAACCCATCATTTCCGTTCGCAGAACCTTAAGACCTCAAACTTTCAGGGAACCATAGTAAATGTGACTGAACAGCTTGAGTCGGTCTTATTTCAAAATTTGAAATAGTTTTTTTTACATTGGATAAAAGTAGAGATTCAGAGCTAGAAAATTGTATATCATACACTACAGTTGAGGAACAATGGGAAAGTAATTCTGCTTTGAAAGTTGATGAACTTCACTTTTGAGAAAATGGCCTTTGAATGTTTTGGTACAACTATTGGAGAGCCCTTCTTTGTCTACACGCATTCAGCATAGTTCACAGCCTATTAAGCTATAGCCCCACCTATCTCTTTAAGGGTTGATCTGAGCATTCTGTCCTAACAACAGCAGTTAAGCATCCAAGCTAACTAGCAAACATTGGCTAGCTTGTGAGTTACTTCCAGACAGAAATGAGAGAACAGCTCACTCTGACCATTTTACTTACCCTAGCAGAGCTGGTTAGGCTGTTTTTATGTTATCCAGAGCTTTGGTGACTGCAACTGTGCTGCTGGCAACAATTTACGCTTTTTTTGCCAACGTTTACTGATAGCGGCCATATTCAACGGGTATTAAGCATTTGTAAATTCGTCAGTTATTCTGCAAATTTACCAGCTACGTCTATCAACAGCTTTCACAGTGACATCATTAACATTCTATTGAAATGGATACTTGCATAGTGGAGTCTTCGGTTAAGATATGTAGCTAGCTAAACAATGAACCATTATCCCAACTCATGATGTTACTAAACTGCATGAATCTGCAGGTTGCTAACCAACCAGGTTCAATGTTAGCGAGCTAACATTAGGCTATAACTAGCAAAGCAAATGGCTCTGAAATACGAATAATATTATTACACAGATCATACCTGTAACGTTGGCTAGCGAGCCAGCCAGCTAACGTTACTTGCTACTTAACAGTACTCTTTAACGTTAAATAAATTACTTTCTGACAAAATTAGAAGCGAGTAATATCTGAAAGTGTAGCTAGCTAGACTATCTTACCCGTATACTTCTCCCTCTCTCTCACGGGTGCCATGGTTGCCCTTAGTATGAAGATGTCATCTGGAGATAGCTAAGGAGATGGAGAAAAAACCTATCATACTCTAATTCCACTGATTTCAAAACTCGGTCCTCCAGAATGTGGAGAGGAACACTTATGCAGTTCTACTACGCAATATATTTATATATAAAGCCACGTTAGACAGGATTACCTACACATACTGACCAGCTCAAATAGACAGAAGCGTGCTACATGGCAGACCAATCCGAACTCATCTCTCGGCATGTCCAGCCCACTCATTATCTCAGCCAATCATGGCTAGCGGGAAGATTGCTGTCTTTTTCTGTGTCTAAACCAACTAGGCTCGTAATTTAACAATTTCCTTAGTATTTACTGATGTCATACAATTTTGTTATTAAGGCACATGTTCCAGAAGACATTTCTGCCAAAAAAACCGCATTATGATAATAAAAGAAAACGTTCAAATGGCTCTCATGTGAAGAACGACATTTGCCTAGTTTCCTGAAACGAGTCACAAATGTTCTCAGAACCTACCTGCAACCTAAAAAATGTACGTACCCAGAACAGGTGAAATTTACACTTCCGTTCTCAGAACGTTTAGAAACGTTCCGTTTTACCGGTCAGGAAACATATGGCTTAATTCCCGGAACCAATGGGAAACCAAAATGTACGTCCCCACAACTTCCAAGGAACCAAATATGCTAGCTGGGCTGTCTAGCAGTGATGCAGTGCCACTGTGTTCTGTTTATGTGCTCTCCTATCTGGGACGCTGTATGGCTTAGTATCGTAGCTCATCACAGCTCAGCCTAACGGGATCATAGATGCAGTGATATGATGGGAACAGATGGTTCTGTATCACACACATCCACTGTGGTGTCCCAAACAGGTCCAAAATAAACCCTAGAACAGGCCTAAACATCAAATGAGTCAGCCACCGAGGCATAGACTCAAATGCAGACATGAATTTTCTCTAAGTTTAGATATTTGTTTCGATGCAGATGTATGTTATGTAATGCATACTTGCAAGTCTGTTTCCATCACTTTTCCATCACACACACTGATACACAAATACAAAGACACAGATGCATGCACACACGCATACACAAATCCCACTGAGAAGAGTATAAGTCTAACACTATCTAGCGCTGTTTGTACCCATCTCCTCTGTTAGGACAGGCCACTGGGGAGATTTTAAAACAGCATACTACTGCTGACATAAATGCACGATTAAAAATTGTTCTGAGATCAGCTATGACATCCTGGGAGTGTTGTCCTTAACAACCTAATAGGCCATGATTCCATAAGCTGAGGGGTTGCACTGGCTCAGAGTGGGGTCGTCCCAGGCCTGCATCCCAAATGACACCCTATTCCCTATTTAGTGCACTACTTTTGACCATGCAGGGCCCATAGGGCCACAAATGCTACAGACCAAAAGGCTCTGGTAAAAAGTAGTGCACTTATGTAGGGAATAGGGTGCCATTTGGGACATACAGTCAGTCTCCCCAGCAGAGTCTGACATGACATCTGCTACTGCAGCACTGATTATGACACCTGGTCAAACATAGACACGCTTGTTCTCTATCCATCATGAAGAAATCATTCCCATCATGCATCAGCAATATATTGTGTTATTCCTAAGGAGCCTCTTAAATGTCAACCCTGATTTGTTAATTATATTCTACTCTATCTACAGTATCCATCCATCCATCCATCCATCTCTTTCTCTCCATTCCTCTATTTTCATTTCTCTTTATTTCTCTCTCTGTATCTGTCTCTGTCTCTCTCTCTGTATCTCTATCTTTCCCCCTCCATCAGGAAGATCATTGGAGCCTGTGACAGAGGCTAAAGTTTACAGAGGAATTAACTGTTGTCATTAGTATGAAGCACCCTCATATCACACAGTAAAGAAGCCTCTCAATTTCACTGACCAATCCCGCATTACACAGCACAGACAGACACGCTTCAACACTGAAATCAAATGAAAGTCAGAAAAATAAAAATATAAATACTGTATTTATAAAGGAATTAAGATTAAATAAATATCTAGGCACTGGCCTGTTCCTCTATTAGCATAACATTTCAAAACACGCCAGTGATAATCTTTTACTATGCTGAATATGAGCCCAGTAAACACACCACAGGGATCATGGTGGCCTTTTAGCTGTGATGTGAAATGAGTCTTTAGAGTCCAATAGGCAGCAGCCCTCACCCTGGGAGACAGATAATAGGTCAAGCTGAAGCATCTCAGAGGAGAACGGAGATCATTTCAACATCTTAACCCCAAAGGGCGTATTACTATCATCATTATGGATATTTAGCACGGCGTAGTCGTTGCATCTGTGGAATAGGACTGGTCTGAAAAAGCATTTTGCTTTACAACTCCAACGGGTAGAAATTGGAGTCCCTGGTTCCATTAAAAGGGAGAATCTATGTGATTTTCTTTAGCTGTCTTCCCACAGACCTCTCACGGTGTGAGATAAGTAGAGATGAGTTGAGAGGCTCCTCAGCCCTGGCGGCCAGAGACCCAGACAGCCGCACGGAGCCAGCTAACGACATCCAGACATAAAGGGTGGGAAATAAGAGAAAAAGCACTCATTCTTTGAAAGCACTTCTGTTCCTAAGAGTCCACATCATCAGGCTTCAGACAAAGAGCCAGATAGATGGAGCTAGCATGGGCTAGCGCCAGACCCTGATCTGACCGGCCAAACAAAGCAACTAACGCAGGCCGACTCAGGCATCCCATTAGCCTTTGAGTGTAAATGTCAGCGTCTTTGCTGCCCTAGGCCAGCAGGCTATTCCCTCCCTTGCTCCCTAGAGACACACAATGTAAAAACATAAATGGAGATGGGGGAAATGAGTCAAATGCCAGCTGTGACTATTAAAAAAGGGAAAAAGGCATTTGTCCTTTTTTCTCTCCAAGCGGTTTCTCTCTGGCTGATACTGGAACTTACTCATTCCAGCAGAGATCACAAAAGGTGTTGATGTGAAAAGGGCCAATAGACGTTAATATGTTTTCTCCAAAAGGTGAAGGAAATGTTTCTATCAGGAATAATAACCAGGATCAAAGGCTAGTAAAGTCCAGGTTGCTGCTTCACAGGAGCAACGGACAAAGATATAAATACATTTCTAGAAAGTACAGTAGGTTTTTAAAAGTTTTGAGACATTTCGTTTGCAGCACTTATAAGTGGAGGGAGAGAGGTTGTGTGATCTAAAATGTTTGACTGCAGCTTGAATCCCACAGTAAATACTTCTCTTTGCTACTGGACTACTGGACTACTGGACTAGTGGGTTTGAAGTGTTTGGTGCTTCATATACAGACCATTTAGGATGTGATACGATACAGAGACGCAGGAAGCTGGTCTGTGTTTGTGTTTGACATCTGCACAAAGTGTGTTTGGTGAGTCATCTATAGTATGTGTTCGATAGATTTAGTTGTCTAGTGTGTGTGTATGCGCGCGTGTGTGTGTTTCAGTGAGAGTGTGTTAGATGAGGGTGTATTTGGTGAAAGTCTGTTAGGTAAGTTGTGTGTTTCATGTAGATGTTGCAGCCCCGGGCCCTGCCCTGAGAATGTGTCCTGCGATTCCCCAATGCTTTGTGTAACATTTCTCAATAAAGGCCACAGGAAACATTAGCATCCCCACAAGGATATACCCCTCTCTCCTTCCATCACCAGAACATCCCTTCTCCCCCAAGCATCATTCAGGTCAAACCCTCACTCCTCTGCAGACATCTCTAGATCATTTTGATGGCCAAAATGAATCATTTGTAAAATCCAAACTCAATAACAAAGAGGCCACAGTGCGTCTATTAGGGGAGATTGGATCAACCTGGACATGGGATCATATCCCAGAGGCCGACCCAAAACAATGCGGTCGCCGCAAGAGAGGCTGACGGTACAGCCTACTGAGCACACCATCCATTAGGCGAGCACACCATCCACCGCTTCCAAGCATATTACTCGCCAATGTCCAATCTCTAGACAACAAGGTGGATGAAATTAGGGATATGTTGTCAGAGTCGGTACAGCCACCCGGTTTCTTCATGCATCGCCCCGACAGAAACAAACATCTCTCTGGTAAGAAGAAGGGCGGGGGTGTATGCCTTATGATTAATAACTAATGGTGTAATCAATCAGAACATACAGGAACTAAAGTCCTTTTGTTCACTTGAACTAGAATTTGTTCTGTACTTCCGGCGCCGACAGAGATGGCCGCCTCGCTTCGCGTTCCTAGGAAACTATGCAGTTTTTTGTTTTTTTACGTGTTATTTCTTACACTAGTACCCCAGGTCATCTTAGGTTTCTTTACATACAGCCGAGAAGAACTACTGAATATAAGATCAGCGTCAACTCACCATCAGTACGACCAAGAATATGTTTTTCGCGACGCGGATCCTGTGTTCTGCCTTACAACCAGTGTAACCGAGTGGATCACATGCAGCGACCAAAAAAAAAAAAAAACGACTCAGAAAAAGAGGGAAACGAGCGGTCTTCTGGTCAGACTCCGGAGACGGGCACATCGTGCACCACTCCCTAGCATTCTTCTTGCCAATGTCCAGTCTCTTGACAACAAGGTTGATGAAATCCGAGCAAGGGTAGCATTCCAGAGGGACATCAGAGACTGTAACGTTCTTTGCTTCACGGAAACATGGCTCACTGGAGAGACGCAATCCGATGCAGCCAGCGGGTTTCTCCACGCATCGCGCCGACAGAAACAAACATCTTTCTGGTAAGAAGACGGGCGGGGGCGTATGTCTTATGGCCAACGTGACATGGTGTGATGAAAGAAACATACAGGAACTCAAATCCTTCTGTTCACCTGATTTAGAATTCCTCACAATCAAATGTAGACCGCATTATCTACCAAGAGAATTCTCTTCGATTATAATCACAGCCGTATATATCCCCCCAAGCAGACACATCGATGGCTCTGAACGAACTTTATTTAACTCTCTGCAAACTGTAAACGATTTATCCGGAGGCTGCATTCATTGTAGCTGGGGATTTTAACAAGGCTAATCTGAAAACAAGACTCCCTAAATTTTATCAGCATATCGATTGCGCAACCAGGGGTGGAAAGACCCTGGATCATTGTTACTCTAACTTCCGCGACGCATATAAGGCCCTGCCCCGCCCCCTTTCGGAAAAGCTGACCACGACTCCATTTTGTTGATCCCTGCCTACAGACAGAAACTAAAACAAGAAGCTCCCACGCTGAGGTCTGTCCAACGCTGGTCCGACCAAGCTGACTCCACACTCCAAGACTGCTTCCATCACGTGGACTGGGAGATGTTTCGTATTGCGTCAGACAACAACATTGACGAATACGCTGATACGGTGTGCGAGTTCATTAGAACGTGCGTTGAAGATGTCGTTCCCATAGCAACGATTAAAACATTCCCTAACCAGAAACCGTGGATTGATGGCAGCATTCGTGTGAAACTGAAGGCACGAACCACTGCTTTTAATCAGGGCAAGGTGTCTGGTAACATGACTGAATACAAACAGTGCAGCTATTCCCTCCGCAAGGCTATCAAACAAGCTAAGCGCCAGTACAGAGACAAAGTAGAATCTCAATTCAACGGCTCAGACACAAGAGGTATGTGGCAGGGTCTACAGTCAATCACGGACTACAGGAAGAAACCCAGCCCAGTCACGGACCAGGATGTCTTGCTCCCAGGCAGACTAAATAACTTTTTGCCCGCTTTGAGGACAATACAGTGCCACTGACACGGCCTGCAACGGAAACATGCGGTCTCTCCTTCACTGCAGCCGAAGTGAGTAAGACATTTAAACGTGTTAACCCTCGCAAGGCTGCAGGCCCAGACGGCATCCCCAGCCGCGCCCTCAGAGCATGCGCAGACCAGCTGGCCGGTGTGTTTACGGACATATTCAATCAATCCCTATACCAGTCTGCTGTTCCCACATGCTTCAAGAGGGCCACCATTGTTCCTGTTCCCAAGAAAGCTAAGGTAACTGAGCTAAACGACTACCGCCCGTAGCACTCACATCCGTCATCATGAAGTGCTTTGAGAGACTAGTCAAGGACCATATCACCTCCACCCTACCTGACACCCTTGACCCACTCCAATTTGCTTACCGCCCAAATAGGTCCACAGACGATGCAATCTCAACCACACTGCACACTGCCCTAACCCATCTGGACAAGAGGAATACCTATGTGAGAATGCTGTTCATCGACTACAGCTCGGCATTCAACACCATAGTACCCTCCAAGCTCGTCATCAAGCTCGAGACCCTGGGTCTCGACCCCGCCCTGTGCAACTGGGTACTGGACTTCCTGACGGGCCGCCCCCAGGTGGTGAGGGTAGGCAACAACATCTCCTCCCCGCTGATCCTCAACACTGGGGCCCCACAAGGGTGCGTTCTGAGCCCTCTCCTGTACTCCCTGTTCACCCACGACTGCGTGGCCATGCACGCCTCCAACTCAATCATCAAGTTTGCGGACGACACAACAGTGGTAGGCTTGATCACCAACAACGACGAGACGGCCTACAGGGAGGAGGTGAGGGCCCTCGGAGTGTGGTGTCAGGAAAATAACCTCACACTCAACGTCAACAAAACTAAGGAGATGATTGTGGACTTCAGGAAACAGCAGAGGGAACACCCCCATCCACATCGATGGAACAGTAGTGGAGAGGGTAGCAAGTTTTAAGTTCCTCGGCATACACATCACAGACAAACTGAATTGGTCCACTCACACAGACAGCATCGTGAGGAAGGCGCAGCAGCGCCTCTTCAACCTCAGGAGGCTGAAGAAATTCGGCTTGTCACCAAAAGCACTCACAAACTTCTACAGATGCACAATCGAGAGCATCCTGGCGGGCTGTATCACCGCCTGGTATGGCAACTGCACCGCCCTCAACCGTAAGGCTCTCCAGAGGGTAGTGAGGTCTGCACAACGCATCACCGGGGGCAAACTACCTGCCCTCCAGGACACCTACACCACCCGATGCTACAGGAAGGCCATAAAGATCATCAAGGACATCAACCACCCGAGCCACTGCCTGTTCACCCCGCTGCCATCCAGAAGGCGAGGTCAGTACAGGTGCATCAAAGCTGGGACCGAGAGACTGAAAAACAGCTTCTATCTCAAGGCCATCAGACTGTTAAACAGCCACCACTAACATTGAGTGGCTACTGCCAACACACTGTCAATGACACTGACTCTACTCCAGCCACTTTAATCATGGGAATTGATGGGAAATGATGTAAATATATCACTAGCCACTTTAAACAATGCTACCTTATATAATGTTACTTACCCTACATTGTTCATCTCATATGCATACGTTGATACTGTACTCTATATCATCGACTGCATCCTTATGTAATACATGTATCACTAGCCACTTTAACTATGCCACTTGGTTTACATACTTATCTCATATGTATATACTGTACTCGATATCATCTACTGTATCTTGCCTATGCTGCTCTGCACCATCACTCATTCATATATCCTTATGTACATATTCTTTATCCCCTTACACTGTGTATGACAGTAGTTTTTTTTGGAATTGTTAGTTAGATTACTTGCTCGTTATTACTGCATTGTCGGAACTAGAAGCACAAGCATTTCGCTACACTCGCATTAACATCTGCTAACCATGTGTGTATGTGACAAATAAAATTTGATTTGATTTGATTTGATTTTGATTTGATTTGATTTGAATTCCTTACAATCAAATGCCGACAGCATTAGCTACCGAGAGTATTCGCTTCGATTATAGTCATAGCCGTGTATATCCCCCCCTAAGCAGACACCTCGGTGGCCTTTAAATAACTTCACTGGACTTATTGGAAACTGTAAACGATATAACCTGATGCTGCATTTATTGTAGCTGGGGGATTTTAACGAATCTAATCTGAGAACAAGGCTTCCTACATTATATCGTCATATCAAGTGCGCGACACGAACTGGTAGCATTCATTGCTACTCTAAATTCCACGATGCATACAAAGCCCTCCCTTTGGCAAATCTGACCATGACTCCATTTTGTTGCTCCCAACCTATAGACAGAAACTAAAACAGGAAACGCCCGTGCTCAAGTCTATCCAACGCTGGTCTGACCAATCGGATTCCACGCTTCAAGATCGCTTCGATCACGTGGACTGGGATATGTTCTGGGTAGCCTCAGACAACAAAATTGATATTTTCATTTTCATACCCAAACCACGTTCATGCGACCGAAGTTGCCCCTCTTTTAAGTACGAGCTTTGTGTCTTCGTGCTCTGTGTCACGTTCACTCTCTTCCATGTTTGTTTGTGTTGCAAGTTTCCTTCCACACGGCATGACACAAAGCGTCGTCCAATTGACGAAAAATAACACCGGAAAGAACCCCCAAAGAAATGCCACCCCACACCATGACTGACCCACCGCCAAACGGGTCAGACTGGAGGATGTTGCAGGCAGCAGAACGTTCTCCACGGCGTCTCCAGACTGTCACGTGCTCAGTGTGAACCTGCTTTCATCTGTGAAGAGCACAGGGCGCCAGTGGCGAATTTGCCAATCTTGGTGTTCTCTGGCAAATGCCAAACGTCCTGCACGGCGTTGGGCTGTAAGCACAACCCCCACCTGTGGACGTTGGGCCCTCATACCACCCTCATGGAGTCGGTTTCTGACCAATTGAGCAGACACATGCACATTTGTGGCCTGCTGGAGGTCATTTTGCAGGGCTCTGGCAGTGCTCCTCCTGCTCCTCCTTGCACAAAGGCGGAGGTAGCGGTCCTGCTGCTGGGTTGTTGTCCTCCTACGGCCTCCTCCACGTCTCCTGGTGTACTGGCCTGTCTCCTGGTAGCGCCTCCATGCTCTGGACTCTACGCTGACAGACACAGCAAACCTTCTTGCCACAGCTCGCATTGATGTGCCATCCTGGATGAGCTGCACTACCTGAGCCACTTGTGTGGGTTGTAGACTCCGTCTTATGCTACCACTAGAGTCAAAGCACCGCCAGCATTCAAAAGTGACCAAAACATCCACCAGGAAGCATAGGAACTGAGAAGTGGTCTGTGGTCACCACCTGCAGAACCACTCCTTTATTGGGGGTGTCTTGCTAATTGCCTATAATTTCCACCTGTTGTCTGTTCCATTTGCAGAACAGCATGTGAAATGTATTGTCAATCAGTGTTGCTTCCTAAGTGGACAATTTGATTTCACAGAAGTGTGATTGACTTGGAGTTACATTGTGTTGTTTAAGTGTTCCCTTTATTTTTTTGAGCAGTGTATATATTGTCATATCGCCCAGCCCAAACAAACAGTGTAGCTATTCCCACCGCAAGGCAATCAAACAAGGAAAGCGTCAGTATAGAGACAAAGTAGAGTCGCAATTCAACGGCTCAAACACGAGACGCATGTGGCAGGGTCTACAGTCAATCACAGATTACAAAAAGAAAACCAACCCCGTCGCGGCCATCGACGTCTTGCTCCCAGACAAGCTTAACAACTTCTTTGCTCGCATTGAGTACAATACAGTGCCACTGACATGGCCCGCTACCAAAACCCGTGGCAAACGTGAGTAAAACATTTAAATGCGTTAACCCTCGCAAGGCTGCCGGCCCAGGCCCATTACCAACGACATGGAAGAGGTCAGGGCCCTCGGAGTGTGGTGTCAAGAAAATAACCTCTCACTTCATCTCCTTTAAGATGATGAGGTTATCGTGGACTTCAGGAAACAGCAGACGGAGCATCCCGCCATCCACATCGACGGGACAGTAGTGGTGAAGGTAGAAAGTTATGTTCCTTGGCGTACACATCACTGACAAACTGAAATGGTCCAACCACACAGAAAGCATGGTGAAGAAGGCGCAACAGCACCTCTTCAACCTCAGGAGGCTGAAGAAATTTGGCTTGTCACCTAAAACACTCACAAACTTTTACAGAAGCACAATCGAGAGGATTATAAACGTACAGAGAGACAGACAGAGAGACAGAGACAGACAGAGAGACAGACAGACGTGTCATGACACAGCAACAGCTGAAGGGGTCTGGGAGAGGCCTGGAGGAATGTTACCACAGCATTAGGGAGGATATGGTCGCCACGGTGACTTGAACCTCCCCCTAGCTTAGTCAGCGCCAATTGGAAAGTGGGTGAAAAGAGTTCGGAGTGGATCTAGCTACAGTACCTCTACACATCTGCTCCAAATACCCCACCCTAAAGAAATACCCCACCCTAAATACCCCACCCCATTCCAGATCCCACACAGCAATTAGCTAACCCAGGCCTCTGCTAGCTAAATCTAACCCGGACTCTCACTATGGTCCCTGTTCACCAAAGCACACGCCAGACAACTATACCCTCAACACCAGGTCTGAAGTTATAGTGCTCATGTCACATGGGTTTCTGCAATGCTGTGTGAATGTTGCACGCTCAGGGGTTTGTGTTCAGCTGGCATCGTCCCATGAGTCTCCAGTGTGGTTTGAGCCTAACCAGAGTTAATGATAACATTTCCCCTCAGAAAAGGAAAGACAGACAATATTGTGTGAGGAGTAGCTACACGTTGCCCAAGGAACGGTTTCTGCGTTTAGTGTGGGATGCCATTTCAGTTGATAACAGCCGAAACAGAGCCAACACCGTGCTTGAGTTGGATTTTTTTTAAACAGACATTGGAAATATGTTAGCTGCTTGTGCCATTATCAATCCACTTAGAGTCAACTCAGAGATATTATCGGTTTGAAATGACAGACATGTCATGCTGTAACTAACTATAAGTGTAATGTTATAAATTAAATGCAGAAAATGTTACAACAAGTAACAACGACATTCCAATTACCTGTGGTAGATCTGAAAAGCTTGTGGAAAAGACACAATGCACACACACACACATATACACACACATACTGGGAACATACAAACAAGCACTGATAAAGAATGCAAAGGCTCGTTCAGCAGTGGTTGCAGTGTCGCAGGGGAATTGACAATAGTTGACTTCCATGTAGTGAGAGACAATGAGTTCAGGTTCACTGACTTCTACAGAGGCAGTGAAGCACTGTAATTACTATGACTGAGACAGGAGAGAGGGTAGGAGAACACACACAACGACACACACACATACAGACACACACACACACAACGACACAAACACACACATATACAATGACACACACACATACACACACAAAATAACACATTCAATGACACACACACACAATGATAGACACACAATGACACACACACACAAACACAATGACACACACACACACACAACACAAAACACAAACACACAAAACGACACACATAGGATGACACACAAACACAATGAAATACACACACACAATGACACACACACACACACACACACACACACACATGACACACACACACACACACACACACATGACACACACACACACACACACACACAATGACACACACACACACACAATGACACAGACACACAAAATGACACACACACAGTCATGAAATCCTTCCAGAGCGAGGTATATTCTTTGTTACCACAGAAAACAGCAGGGAGACAGAGAAAGAGGGCGAGAACGAGAACGTGAGAGTCTATTTGTTTTGCAGTACATGAAAGTATAGTGGTGGTGGCAAGTGGGAGAGATTGATTCAGGCCTACAGTATGAAGAGAGGGAAGTAGAGGGCAACAGCAGAGAAATAAAAACAAAAGATATAGAGGACTAAAGATCCCCAAAACAATCTAATCTGTCCTTCTGCAGCATTGTTCCGTCAAAGCCAAATAAGTTAAGAAGCACTGCAGTGAGTAAAGAGAGGAGAGAAAAGAGAAAGTCTCCACTTGAGAAGGAGGGAGGAGAGGTGGAGAGCAGAGGGGATGGGGCGATAGTGAAAGGTTGTGGAAGAGAGAAGTGCTTTTAACCCCTCTCTCCATCCAAAGAGAGGGGGGGCAGAGATATAGGTGATGGAGTTGCTGAATGAGTGGAAACTTATATAGTTCCCCTTGGTCCATTTGATAATGACATGAAAACGACATGCTCATAATTGAAACATTTAATCAGATAGCAATAATATAATATATTCCACCTCTTTGTCTTCCTATGAAGGTCATCCGCCTACGGCTGCTATAATTCATGAAGAACAATCTAAGTGACTAACAAACCAGGTTTCCAACCTTTATACGCGAGTAAAGTGGATTAAAAAAATGTCTTGACAGGACGTTTTTCTGTAAACTTTCCAATTGTCGACAAAACAAATTACGCTTGACAAGATGGGATCTTTTTTGTGTCAGTAAAATTAATAATGTGAGAAATCACACGAGTCACGCGAAAATGTGTTGTGTGGCCCACCCACTATGACTCGGGGAAGCATACAGTTTATTGGGCTACAGATTAAATAAGTTATGATGAACTTCACAGGGTGGAGATGAGGTTACTGCTCCTATTCTGGTGTCATCAAATCACCTGCTCCACTTACAGCAGGTGTACATCTTGCCTACTTACAAGATCTGAACCAACAACGCTTTAAAAAAGTAAAAAATACATTTAAAAAAAATCTGTTTTAAGTCAAAATAGATAAGTACAACATAGAAAAAAAATAAAAGTAACAAATACTTAAACAGCAGCAGTAAAATAACAAGCAAGGCTATATACAGGGGGTACTGGTACATAGTCAATGTGCCGGGGGACCGGTTAGTCGAGGTAATTGAAGTAATATAAACTCAGCAAAAAAACACAAAAAAATCTCACTATCAATTGTGTTAATTTTCAGCAAACTTAACGTGTAAATATTTGTATGAACATAACAATATTCAAAACAGACATAAACTGAACAAGTTCCACAGACATGTGACTAACAGAAATGGAATAATGTGTCCCTGAACAAGGGGGGGGAGGTCAAAATCAAAAGTAACAGTCAATGCAGCTGGTGGCCACACCAGATACTAAGTACTGCAGTGCATCTCCTCTTCATGGACTGCACCAGATTTGCCAGTTCTTGCTGTGAAATGTTACTCCACTCTTCCACCAAGGCACCTGTAAGTTCCCAGACATTTCTGGGGGAATAGCCGTAGCCCTCACAATCCGATCCAACAGGTCCTAGACATGCTCAATGTGTTTGAGATCCGGGCTCTTCACTGGCCATGGCAGAACACTGACAATCCTGTCTTGCAGGAATTCACTCACAGAATGAGCCGTATGGCTGGTGGCATTGTCATGCTGGAGGGTCATGTCAGGATGAGCCTGCAGGAAGGGTACCACATGAGGGAGGGTCATGTCAGGATGAGCCTGCAGGAAGGGTACCACATGAGGGAGGAGGATGTCTTCCCTGTAACTCACAGCATTCAGATTTCCTGCAATGACAACAAGCTCAGTCCGATGATGCTGTGATACACCACCCCAGACCATGACGGACCCCCCACCTCCAAATTGATCCCGCTCCAGAGTACAGGCCTCGGTGTAATGCTCATTCCTTCGACGATAAACGCGAATCCGACCATCACCCCTGGTGAGACAAAACCGCGACTCGTCAGTGAAGAGCAGTTTTTGCCAGTCCTGTCTGGTCCAGCGACGGTGGGTTTGTGCCCATGGTCGACATTGTTGCAGGTGATGTCTGGTGAGGACCTGCCTTACAACAGGCCTACAAGCCCTCAGTCCAGCTTCTCTCAGCCTATTGCGGACAGTCTGAGCACTGATGGAGGGATTGTGCATTCCTGGTGTAACTCGGGCAGTTGTTGCCATTTCATAAGTGCATGTTCATTAATTGTTTATGGTTCATTGAACAAGGATGGGAAACAGTGTTTAAACCCTTTACAATGAAGACCTGTGAAGTTATTTGGATTTTTACAAATTATCTTTGAAAGACAGGGTCCTGAAAAAGGGACGTTTCTTTTTTTTGCTGAGTTTATGTAGGTAGAGTTAAAGTGACTATGCATAGACTATAAACAGAGAGTAGCAGCAGTGTAAAAGAAGGATATGGGTAGCCATTTGATTAGCTGTTTATGGATTAGGGGTAGAAGCTGTTAAGAAGCCTTTTGGACCTGGACTTGGCGCTCCGGTACCACTTGCCATGCGGTAGCAGAGAGAACAGTCTATGACTAGGGTGGCTGGAGTCTGACAATTTTTTAGGGCCTTCCTCTGACACTGCCTAATATAGAGGTCCTAGATGGCAGGAAGCTTGGCCCCAGTAAAGTGGTGATCCTAACTTTTAGCAGGATTAAATGTCAGGAATTGTGAAAACCTGAGTTTAAATGTATTTGGCTAAGGTGTATGAAAACATCAGACTTCAACTGTATATTATTCACAAAGTTTCAGGTTGTTGTAATACAGTTACCTCCCAGGCGCTCGGATCTAAATTAAAGTTCAATATTCAGTAAATGTTTCCCGAGCGGCCTGAGGGTATTATCTGATCCGTCCAATCTAACAGTGAGATCCCACTGCAAACAGCTGAGGAGGTACATCATTTGTCCATAGTTTGCTTTTAATTTCCTGAAAGCGGTGGTTTTCTCTCTTCAAACATCTCACTATAACTCAATATCATACAGGAGAGCCACAGGCCTGGAGCTTTCACTGCACTGTCCACACCATCTACCACTATCCTACAGAATGAAGGTCCATACACGCACACTTGCTCTTTGTTAGACTGTAAAATAATAATATCCCACCCTGCTCACTCTAAAAAAGGAGAGTGGAAGAGCGGCCTGTCCTTCAACGGCGTATCATCTCTCTTTTTCTGTCCACTGGGTGCCCTGGTCCACTCAGCACTTCTTCTTCTGATAGGATCCCTGTGGAGCAGCAGCCCTGGACGGAGGAGGAGTGCTGATACCCCTGGCAGAGGGCGACTATGGTGTACATTGTAGGACACACTTGGCCTCAAACCTCATTGACTCAAGGATAGATGAGGCTTTGAGGTGACCTAAAATATCTTCCATATGCTGGACCTCACATCCCTATCCTGGCTGGATGTCCTTTGGGTGGTGGAGAATTCTTGATACACACAGGAAACTGTTGAGAGTGAAAAGCCCAGTGGCGTTATAGTTGTTGACACAAACAGGTGTGCACCTGCTACCATACTTTGTTCAAAGCACTTTAAGATTTTGTCTTGCCCATTCACCCTCTGAATGGCACACATACACAATCCATGTCTCAATCCATGTCTCAATCCATGTCTCAATCCATGTCTTAAAAAGTATTATTTAACCCGTCTCCTCCCCTTCTTCTACACTGATTGAAGTGGATTTAACAAGTGACATCAATAAGGGATCATAGCTTTCACCTGGATTCACCTGGTCAGTCTGTCATGGACAGAGAAGGTGTTCTTAATGTTTTGCACTCTCTATATATTATCTACTTTCACAAAAAATACTATTTAGATACATTATATGCATGTGCTGCAGAGTATGAATATGTCTACAAGCCGACAATCATCCAGAGTATGAATATGTCTACAAGCCGACAATCATCCAGAGTATGAATGTCTACAAGCCGACAATCATCCAGAGTATGAATGTCTACAAGCCGACAATCATCCAGAGTATGAATGTCTACAAGCCGACAATCATCCAGAGTATGAATGTCTACAAGCCTACAATCATCCAGAGTATGAATGTCTACAAGCCTACAATCATCCAGAGTATGCATGTCTATAAGCCTACAATCATCCAGAGTATGAATGTCTATAAGCCTACAATCATCCAGAGTATGTATGTCTATAAGCCTACAATCATCCAGAGTATGTATGTCTATAAGCCTACAATCATCCAGAGTATGAATGTCTACAAGCCGACAATCATCCAGAGTATGAATGTCTACAAGCCGACAATCATCCAGAGTATGAATGTCTACAAGCCGACAATCATCCAGAGTATGAATGTCTACAAGCCTACAATCATCCAGAGTATGAATGTCTACAAGCCTACAATCATCCAGAGTATGCATGTCTATAAGCCTACAATCATCCAGAGTATGAATGTCTATAAGCCTACAATCATCCAGAGTATGTATGTCTGTAAGCCTACAATCATCCAGAGTATGTATGTCTATAAGCCTACAATCATCCAGAGTATGAATGTCTAAGCCTACAATCATCCAGAGTATGAATGTCTATAAGCCTACAATCATCCAGAGTATGTATGTCTATAAGCCTACAATCATCCAGAGTATGAATGTCTACAAGCCTACAATCATCCAGAGTATGAATGTCTACAAGCCTACAATCATCCAGAGTATGACTGTCTATAAGCCTACAATCATCCAGAGTATGAATGTC